>NC_089589.1:40993280-41293280 GCF_019320115.1 Miscanthus floridulus
GAGGTTCCTGATGGTTCGTTCGACTGGGTGACACGCCCGCCATGATCGTTCGGGCAAGCATAAATGCTCCGCAAGTGAGTCACGTCTGCTAACTCGGGCCTCATCAAGTTTGTTGTGCGGGATTTGTTCTTACCGAGGTCATTTGCTCAGTCTTCTTTTCTTAAATGTGTGGGGTTAGCCATGAGCGACTGTGTGCTTCTAGCTCATAGTGGGCTGACTTCCTCGAGTGTTACGTGCGCTGAGGGCTGCTCGGTTGTTGTGGTGTTTGCTGTTCCCACATGTGATGTTGTTGGCGTGTGATCCCACCTTGTCGTGTTGCTGCCTGTGTTCCTCTTGTTCAGGTCGGAATGTGCTCCTTCTCCATTAGCCATGCGAGCACGGGTACATGTTCTAGCCTAGGGGCTAGCCCATAGAGCTGAACGTTATGCAACCCGACATTGTGGTCGAGGCATCGGGGTCAGGTCACCGGTCTAGTTTGATGCAAGGGGAAAAAGCGAGCGTAGGTCGTAGGCTTTGATTTTTCCCATTCCACCTGCTCGAGCAGAGCGGTGCTTTGCTTCCTTTTGCTCCCCATCCGCGTGAGTGCCCGACTTTGCCTCACAGCTAGTCTGGGAGGCTTGGTCTGAGAGGCATCTCATTGCGGTAAGGAGTTTGGGAAGTAGTTCATCATTCTGTCCTACCGTAGGTACCTGTGGAGAAGCTTGAAGCAGGTCTCTCATTCGACGATGGATGATGCTTGAGGTCTTTGCAACTAGACTGTGATTGGCGTATTCTCTTGTGATTACGCCATTCTTTTACTTACTTTCCATTTGAATTGGAATGTGCTTCATCCTCCTAGATCTGTGCCTGCGAATGCGTAACTTAACCTGAGGACTGGCCTATGGTGCTAAAATGTGCGTGATCTGTTGGAGCGATAGGATGGTGGAGGGTGATCGTAGATCCAGAACGATGTGAGAAGAAAGCATGAGAATGACATGATCCCCCTTCCTTTTGCTCCCCTAGTCTTGAGCAAATGGGTTTCTCGTTTCCTCTTAGACTCATGTGCATGTGCCTAGCCTCGCCTAGGAGCTTGTCTGTTGGGTCAACCAGGGCGACCTAAGCGAGAGGTTAGGACATGGGTTACTAGCTCATCGTGGCGTGGGGAGCGTATAGAAGATGTTTGGGAAAGGGGTCACTAGAACAGTGACATGCAGTGCTATGTCGTGGCACATACATATGTGCCCTCGCGTGTGTCCTCCACTAGTGACTCATGTCTGGCTACGGTCACGAGCTGGAGGGGATCACTCAGGGATCTAAGCAGCTCCTGGACGGGGTGCTCGAGCGCACTGTTCCGTTGTTTGCTCCGTGAGTTGGGCATGGTTTTCTGAAGCTAGGGGTGAGCCTAGATGTGTATGTGGACATGTTTGGGTAGAGCAGCTAGAGTTAGAGATGATGTTATTGACCGATGTACCGGGAGTTGTCGTGGGACTGGTTGTCATTGTTCAGGGTGCGGCAAGCCCCTGAGCGCTTACTTGCAATGAGGTCATCATAGCCCCTGGGTCATGAGTCAACGAGGATGCACTGTCACCGCTTGGGACAGTCATAGCTGGCGTGGATCATCTTCTCAGGCTGCCTCAGGCTGGTCCCTGTTGGCTTGACGTCCTTGAAGGACACACGCGCCCCCAAGGATGATTTCTTCATGTCCGGTTTGCTGTTGACACTAGATATGGCAAACAGATAAATCCGCAAGTGCACGGATGTCAATGTAGCTTTCACCCGGGAGTATTCCAAGGTATCATATTTCCATGGGGAACACAAAGTGAACTAGACTAAGAACTAAGTTGTCCAAGGATAGAACAAGGGTAAAATAGTAGGTAGGGTGGGGTTTCTATGAATTAAGGCAAGACTAAGGAATACTATATCACAGTTGTTTACTTTA
Source organism: Miscanthus floridulus (assembly GCF_019320115.1). Classification (NCBI taxonomy): domain Eukaryota; kingdom Viridiplantae; phylum Streptophyta; class Magnoliopsida; order Poales; family Poaceae; genus Miscanthus; species Miscanthus floridulus. The sequence continues at coordinate 40,995,199 of NC_089589.1, forward strand.
GGGCATAGCCCGCCTAGCAACCAGGAGGGATAACTAGACAAGGTCTGCCATGAGCCCTATGATTTAATAACTAGACCTATCATGGTAGAGTATAGAGGATGGATAGGGTTGTCACAACCTGCCACCTACCACAATCTATCCAACCACAATCTATCTAGAGGCCAAGCTGTAAACACAGGCAAGCTATAGCCTAAGCACCATGCTTAATCTATACACTGTAACACCTCGGGTGTTTAAAATACTAAAAACTGTCATATCATCATATGCATTGCAAGGCAATTGGTCATATTAAAAACTTTGAGATGCATACACTAAAACAAGTTTATATTCATGTGGTATGTGTTGAATCGCATTGTTTGACTCAAGTTCAAAGTTTGTTTGGATTTTGAATTTTTCGAGAAAACCCTGATTTTCGGCATTTAAATCCTACCCTGAAAATCCATTTCAAAATCTAAGCATAATTTGGGGTGGATCCCAAAAGCAAAAGTGTAGAGCTTAACAAGTTATACAAAGTTTATTTTTGGAGTTTTTCAAGTTATTTAGAAAAATTTGGAGTAATTCAAAAAGGCGTAATTCGTTAAATATCCCCTATTTGAATTTAAAAGATCATTTCAAAATCTAGACTGAATTAGGAGATGGTTATAAAAGCAAAGTTGTAGAACTTTTGATTTTGAACAACTTTTGTTTTTGGAGATTTTTGAGTTGTTATGAAAATTTGAGAGTAATTTGTGAATTTTGGCGACTGGCAAACTTGTAATTATTGTGAACAGTGTTCACCGCTTGCGCTACACCGCCGGCGAGCTTCGGCTTGCTTCCAGTCGCGCGCGTGGCCGTCTGGGCGTCGTGTTGGCGCGCTGAAGGCTTCGTCGTGGCTTCCTTGCACTTCCTTGGCCGCCCTATAAGGCTCTGGAGCCACCGCCGTTCTTCTTTCTTCGCCCTCTGTTTTTCCCGTCGCCGCTGCTCCACTCCGGCGAGCCTGTGCCGTCGTTGTCATGCTCCACCGTCGCTGATAAGCTAGTCCCAGCTCCACCTAAACCTTGCGCGTCCATCTGACCCACCAATTCGGCTTGTCTTCATCGGGAACTCGAGTTTCATCGCCTTCTTCCTCGCGGCCGGTAACCTCACCGTCGCATGCGCATCTCCGTGGCCAGAGCCCGTCGGTGAGCCGTTGCCCTTGATTGGTGTACCTTTGGCTTTGTCTCGATGCCGTAGTGCTCATTTCATTCTTGCTTGGCCGTTTTGTCCACTGTAGTCGCCGGCACACCGTCACTGACGCTCCTTGCTCCGCCGCCGTTGATGTTCACGTCGACCCGCGTCTACGCTGCTTCTCCAGCCTTGCTTTCTGCTCCATAGTGTTCGTGGTGAGCTCCTGATGCTTCCTGTGCCCTTTGATTAACTGCTACCGTACTCCTGTCGCCGGCGTAACGTCACCGAGCCACCGCGTCCGCCATGGCCGACGCCAAGCTCGTAACTCGTAGTAATTTGTCTAGTTAGTGCCTTCAGTCGATGCGCCATGATGATGTGGTCATTTTGGTACCGTGACCGTCGCCTTTGGACTCACCGTCGGTGAGTTTGCGCCAGTCAGCGCCGTCGTCGTCGTAGTCAATGTCGGAGGTTGAAGATGACATGTGGGACCCGGGTGTCAGTGACTCAACGTTCAAATGGATTTTTCTATTTTTCAGAATTAAATGAATAGTGCTATAATTTGTTATTTTTGTGCAGAATTATTTAGAGCTCCAAAAATTATGAAAATTTTTGTGTGAATTCTCTATGATGTATATTATATGACAAAAATTTGAAATATTGATTTTCAGTAATTTTGGGATGTGATAAAAATTGCTCAATTAATTAATAAATGACTTTCCATGATTTTTCTAGGCTTATTTATTTATCCAAAAATTATGAAATTTGTTTTGCCACTTAGTTATCATGTAATGAACATTTACAAAAATTTTGAGCTCAATTGGAGTAAGTTGATTTATTTTCATAATTTTGAATTAAATAATTAATTCATAAAAGTGAATAGTAACCTTTAATGATTTAGGTTTTTGTTTGGACTTTTGGATTGAGTGATGACCTTGGATCATTAGTTGATAATGATTCTTGGCAATTGATTGGGTGTTGCGAAAAAGGTTTGATTAGTTTGACTTGCAACTGTACCGCGAAGGAAAGTTGTATTCAAATTATTAATTTTGCATCCATCATCAAGCATCATGTTTCATATTCCCCATCATGTTAAACATGGCATTGTTATTACATGTAGTAAACGAAGGTGAACACGTGGTAGTTAATCAAGTTGTCGGGAAGGTTGATCCGTCTATTGAGGTCGGATCGAATACTTGTGAAACGTCGCAGGAGCCAGACTTTTTCATCAACGAAGGCAAGCCCCAGATGCATACAACCCTACCTTGTGTTTTATAAATTAATTTTGCTTTTGTTTTCCGTTACTGCATTAAGTGATTAGGAGTTAAGTAAGAGCCTAATTGGTGCATTACCACCCTTGTTATTCCATATTTACCATATTACCAGTTTTAAACTCGTATATGCCTAGTTTTGCTTAGCTATGCATAGAACGATGAAATTCGGGCGATTACCTGTCACCTGCAAGTTTTAAATGGAACATTGGTTAATTATGTTAGCATGTGATATGGGAATGTGGAGTAATAAATCTAGACCGGGCGGACTCGGTGTGTGTGAGCCACAAGACATGGAGGTCTTGTGAGTGGGTTCTTTCCGCCTGTGTCGATTAAGGCACGTCCGTTGTTGAATTGCATGAGGTGAGAATTTGTAGTACTAACCACATACTCCGGTAAGCCTGAACTTGGCGATTCTATTACGAGAATGGCTACTCGCGCACTAGGAGTGGAGAGATGGCGGGAATAGCGTGTACCCACGTGGCCATGGGCTGGAATGGTGGAGTACTGTATTCTTGGGTGGCGCGGACCTGTTCTTGTTTCAGAGGATCCGAGGGTAGGTTGGTATATGTAGGTCAGGGACCTGCATATGTCGTGTGGTCTGGAAGTCCCAGCTGGGTTTATAATCGGTTTGAATCGTCGTTGCTCCTCGGTTATGGAGACTCAACTCACTGTTCCTCATCGTAGAATTAATAACTAGAACTTGAGAAAGGTTTGCGAAAAAGATTGATATGAAGTTCATGATCTCATTACGGATCATGGCAGATTCATATGTGGTACTTATAAAGTTTTACCTTTGGAGTAAAGAATTTTCTTAAAGAGCTTTTACGCAAAAGAACTTTGATTATTGTTAAAACCATACCTTGAAGCCCTGAGCCTGCATTCCTGAGTCTTATCAGTTTTCATTTCGGTTAAGTCTTGTTGAGTACTTTTGTACTCAGGGTTCGTTGACCCCTTGTTGCAGGTGAGCCTCATGAGCAGATCTGTTTTGGATCATGCTGCATGACAGTTGTACCTTGTGATGATGATGAGAAGTAAATATGTGGTCCTTGGGTAGGGCAATCTCCTTGTGTGTTGTGTATTATATTATAATGCCACTCCACTATTTTGTTTTGTAATAAACATCGAACCTAGTTGCGAGGTTTGAAACTACTATTTTGTAAATTATGTTATTGTAAGACTTCCGCTGTTTTTACTCTGGTATTGATATTTGAATAAATGTTATAATACTGCAATGACTATGTAACGTGATCCTACTCGGAAATCGTGGATGATTCGGGGTTCCCCGAGGACACCCGACAGTCTTTTTAAGTTATTGGAAACGTATGCATAAATGTCAAAAGTCATCGGACAGTGACAGGTGCATGTGGGCCCTATAACTTAGGAAGTTCTGCCACAGAATGGTATCAGAGCGATCGTTACAAGGTTTTTTGTTGTATTGTTTTACAAAAACTTCAAAATGATTTGGATGACTAAATTTAACTTGATAGTTTGGTCCAAATTGCTTCTGACTTATCTTATTTCTTTCTCACCATTCCTTATTTGATTAAAAGGGTCTTGTGTGGTGGAGTAGTAATCTTACTATGCCCTATATAAAAATAAATGTTGTTTATGTGCATTATAAACTTTGATGTTTCTGTTCGTAAGAACGATTCATGCATCATGCATAATTCACTCGTTACTTCCTTCACCTCTTAGTCTGGAGTTGAGTAGTGAGACTGGTTTGAGTAATGTAATCCATCATAGCTGCTCTTTAGACTTTGATCAAATGGTCTTACTTGGATTAAATTGGTTTCCTACAGTATGGCTCGTGCCAAGATGACGCCCCGTAAGTCCACTGGACCCAAAGGAGTTCCTCGTCACCATCTTGCCCCTAGAAATGATGGTGCTAGCAGTAGCAGTTCTAGGCCTGATCTCCAGGCAGAAATACAGAGGATTTCTACCGAGCTAGCACAAGCTACTAGAGATAGGGCTTTGGATGCTATACAAGTAGGAGAATTACAGGATCAATTGAGTCGTCTCACCACCGCACACAGGAACTGCGAAAGTATATTAGTTCGTACGGTGGAGGGAAGAAATGAGGCTTGGCATTGGGAAAATGTAGCTAGAGCTAGAACTCATGAGCTAGAATTCTATGTAGAAGATTTAGAAGAACATAATACCTATCTACATGAGGAAGTTCATAGGCTTAGCAATCTACTAAACCCGAATCATGAGCCTCAAGCTGATGCCATGGACCTAGGTGTCATCCTTGCCGATGAAAGTGAATCAGAAGAAGAAGAAGATCCTGAAGAATTAGTAATGATAGATGAAAGTGATAATGAAGGCGGTAATATTTCCGGAATGGATACCGAGCCTAAAGTTTGAAGTGCTCAGGGAAAGGAGTAGAGTTGTGTAATAGAAGATCTAGTTAAGATAGTAGTCTTGTTTAGATGTGTTCTTGTGTTTAAATAAGTGGCATCGATGTAATGCGGGTAGTAAGCTCTTTCATCTTTGAATAAAGACTTGTGAATAAAGTTTGGTTTGTTATGAACAGATGCGTCGTACGCGGGGATCGCATATTCCTGGTACTTCACAAGATGATGATGATATCCCCAACCCGCCACCAATGCCGACCAATTTGGCTGATGCTATCGCTGCATTAGTCAATGTGACTGTGGAAAATTCTCGTTTGCTTCATGAGATGGCTCAAAGTAATCAGAATCAGATGCATGGAAACCGTGGCCGCAATCATAACAGGCATGAGGCTACCTATGTGGATTTCACGGATACAAAACCCCCGGTGTTCACCAAGGCAGATGAACCCCTGGAGGCTGATGACTGGCTTAGGACCATGGAGCAGAAATTTGATCTTATTTACTGCACAGAGTTTCAGAAACTGGTGTTTGCTGCCCAGCAACTTAGAGGTGCAGCTGGTGCTTGGTATGCAAATTTGATGGCCATGCAACCCATAGGTGTTCCATTAACTTGGATAGAATTTCGCACTGCTTTCAGAGCCCATTATATCCCGGAAGGAGTGATGGCTATGAAACTAGATGAATTCCTTGCTTTGAGGCAAGGGGATCAAACGGTTATGCAATATGTGGGAAGATTTAATCATCTGTCGCAGTATGCATCTGAACATGTCAATACGGATGCCAAGAAAAAGAAATGGTTCATGAGAGGTCTGAATACCAAACTGCAGACAATGATGACAGCCTGTACCAATATCACTTATCATGAGGCAGTAAATATTGCAATTGCTTCAGAGGCAAAGTATCGGCAGCATAAGGAGCTCAAGAAGAAAAAGAATGTGCCGTCTGGACCTTTTGGTGGAAACCAAAAGAGGCAGAGAGTGATTTATCATCCAGTAAACCATTATCGTCCTCCTTATCGTCCGCCGCAGTTCCAAGCCAGGCAACAGTCAAATGTCCGTCCTGCTATAACCTATCCGAACTCACAGTCAACCAATGCTCCTAGTGGTAATGCTCCAACATCACAGGGTCACAACTATCCATGTTACAATTGTGGAAGGACTGGTCATTTCTCCAGGGAATGTCCATATCCTAGGCAGGCTAATCAAAATTATCAGAAGGCCCCTGCCAATCAACAACAGGGTCAAGCACCAAACAAGAACCACAATCAGAATGCTCAGAAGGGCAAAGATGAGAGGAAGACAGGAAGGGTTTTCTATATTCAAGCCAGGGAAATTCCTGAAGGAGAGCCAGTGATGATGGGTATGTTTCCTATCGCCAATCACCCTGCAGTTATACTTTTTGATTCTGGCGCATCGCATTCATTCATCAATAGAACATTTGTCATGAAGTATGAAATTTCAATTGGGGCAACAAAGGAAAGTTTCTTTATACAGTCGCCCGGGGGATGTCTGTGTACTAAGGAAATGATATACCAAGTACCCGTAAACCTGGGTGGGCATATTTTTCCCACTACCATGATTATCCTTAAGGATCAGGATATAGATGTAATCTTGGGAATGAATTGGATGTATCAGCATAAGGCTGTTATAGATATTTTGAATAGGACCTTAAGAGTAAGTTTGCCTGATAGTAATTCTCAACTTCTCATCCAACTTCCAACCCTAAGAAGATCAGTGGGCAAGATTTGTGCGACTGCTGTCAAAGAGATTAGAGATATTCTGGTAGTGTGTGAATTTCCGGATGTGTTTCCAGAAGATTTACCCGGTCTACCACCTAATAGGGATGTACAGTTTAATATAGAGTTACAACCTGGAACAGCTCCGATTTCTCGGAGAGCTTATAGAATGCCACCTAAGGAATTAGCCGAGTTGAAGGCTCAGTTACAAGAATTAATTGAGAAGGGGTTTATCCAACCTAGTTCCTCACCTTGGGGATGTCCGGCAATTTTTGTGAAAAAGAAAGATGAGACCCTGAGGTTATGTGTTGACTATCGTCCGTTGAATGAAGTGACCATCAAGAATAAGTATCCATTACCTCGGATAGATTTGCTTTTTGATCAATTGGCCGGAGCCAAAGTTTTCTCCAAGATAGATTTGAGATCAGGGTATCACCAAATTAAGATAAAGCCTAAAGATATTCCCAAAACGGCATTTACCACAAGATATGGATTATATGAATACTTGGTGATGTCTTTTGGTTTGACAAATGCTCCCGCTCATTTCATGTATTTGATGAACTCAGTATTTATGCCTGAGTTAGACAAGTTTGTAGTAGTATTTATTGATGACATTCTAGTGTATTCCAAGGATAAGACAGAACATGCAGAACACCTCAGAATTGTTCTGACCCGCTTAAGAGAACATCAACTATATGCCAAGTTCAGCAAGTGTGATTTTTGGCTTAAGGAAGTGCAATTTTTTGGACATGTCTTGTCAGCTGAAGGAGTTGTAGTTGATCCCGGCAAAGTGAGGGATGTGCTTGATTGGAAACCGCCAACCACAGTTCATCAAGTTCGAAGTTTTCTTGGATTGGCGGGGTATTACCGTCGGTTTATTCCAGAATTCTCTAAAGTATCAAAACCTATAACTGAATTGTTGAAGAACCAAGTCAAGTTTGTCTGGTCATCAGATTGTGAAGAGGCTTTCCAGACTTTGAAAAGGCTGTTGACTACTGCACCAGTGTTAGCTCAACCTGATATTGAGAAGCCGTTTGATGTTTATTGTGATGCTTCAGGTATTGGTATTGGATGTGTGTTGATGCAAGAAGGTCGAGTCATTGCCTATGCGTCCAGGCAACTTAAGCAGCACGAAGAACACTATCCGACCCATGACTTGGAGTTAGCAGCTGTGGTTCATGCTCTGAAGATTTGGCGGCATTACCTGCTTGGTAATGCGTGCCATATGTATACAGACCACAAGAGCTTAAAGTATATCTTTACTCAGTCAGAGTTGAACATGCGACAAAGAAGATGGTTAGAACTGATTAAGGATTATGATTTGGAAGTACATTATCACCCTGGTAAAGCAAATGTGGTTGCAGATGCCCTTAGTCGCAAAAGTTATTGCAATTGTCTGACAGTGAGAACAATGGGTTTGAATTTATGCCAAGAAATGGAGAAGTTGAATGTAGAAGTAATTCAACAAGGAAGTTTGACCAACATAATTGTTGAAGCTACTATTCAAGATCAAGTTATTGCTGCTCAGAAGGAAAACAAGGGTATAGCCCATATCAAGGAAAAAGTCAAGAATGGAAAAGCGGAATGCTTTAACATAGATGATGAAGATGTGTTATGGTTCAAGGATCGCCTGGTGGTACCAAAAGTTCCTGAGTTACGGCAGTCAATTCTAGATGAGGCACATGCTACTAGGTTATCTATCCATCCGGGAAGCAACAAGATGTACCATGATTTGAAGCAAAGATTCTGGTGGACTAAAATGAAAATAGAGATTGCTAGATATATAGCAAAGTGTGATACTTGTCAAAAGGTGAAAGCTATACATTTGAGGTCTGCTGGTGAATTACAACCATTACCTATTCCATCTTGGAAGTGGGAGGACATAAGTATGGACTTTATTATTGGTCTACCCAAGACATCAAAGGGATTTGACTCAGTATGGGTTATTGTAGATCAACTCACTAAGTCAGCACATTTTCTTCCAGTCAAGACCATATATCCTACGATCCAATATGCCAAGATGTACTTAGCAAGAATCATGAGTTTGCATGGGGTACCAAAAACCATAGTGTCAGATAGGGGTACACAGTTTGTCTCCAGCTTTTGGAAACACTTACATGCTTCGTTAGGTACCAAACTTCTGTATAGTACAGCTTATCATCCGCAGACTGATGGGCAGACTGAAAGAGTCAATCAAGTACTTGAAGACATGTTAAGGTGTTGTGTCCTTAACTATTCCAATAAGTGGGATGAGTGCTTACCTTTGGCCGAGTTCTTATACAACAATAGTTATCAGGAAAGCATTAGAATGGCTCCATTTGAAGCACTCTATGGTCGTAGATGCAGAACATCGTTGAGTTGGTCTGAGCCAGGAGAGGGAAGGTTCTTTGGAGTTGACCTTGTGAAAGAAACAGAAGACAAGGTTAGGCAAATACAGAGTAATCTGAAGATAGCTCAGTCCCACCAAAAGAGTTATGCGGATAGACGACGGAGACCATTGGTATTCAACAAAGGAGATTTTGTATATCTGAAAGTATCACCAATGAAGGGAGTTAACCGTTTTGGTGTTAAAGGAAAGTTGGCACCCCGATACATTGGACCATATCAAATTTTGGAGAGGTATGGAAAAGTGGCATATCGCTTGAAATTACCTGAACATCTCACCGCTGTGCATGATGTGTTCCATGTTTCTCAATTGAAGAAGTGTCTCCGAGTGCCTGAACAGAATGTTGAAGTTGAAGGAGTAGAATTAGAACCAGATTTAACTTATTCCGAATATCCTATCCGAGTGTTAGATCAGAAAGATCGTGTTACTCGAAGACGGACAATCAAGTTCTATAAAATACAATGGAATCAACATTCAGAAGAGGAAGCTACCTGGGAATCAGAAGATTACTTGTTAGAAAAGTTTCCAGAGTTTCTAGCGTCAATATAGAATAGAATAATGTTAGTTGAGCTCGGTTACTACAAATTGTGTTTTGTAAAAGACCCTCAGTTGTTTTATGGAAAAGTTCTGGATGTTTTTGGATTGACACATTTCCTTTTCCATTACTTACTCTATGGCTTTGAATCTCGGGGCGAGATTTCTTTTAGGGGGAAGGATTGTAACACCTCGGGTGTTTAAAATACTAAAAACTGTCATATCATCATATGCATTGCAAGACAATTGGTCATATTAAAAACTTTGAGATGCATACACTAAAACAAGTTTATATTCATGTGGTATGTGTTGAATCGCATTGTTTGACTCAAGTTCAAAGTTTGTTTGGATTTTGAATTTTTCGAGAAAACCCTGATTTTCGGCATTTAAATCCTACCTTGAAAATCCATTTCAAAATCTAAGCATAATTTGGGGTGGATCCCAAAAGCAAAAGTGTAGAGCTTAACAAGTTATATAAAGTTTATTTTTGGAGTTTTTCAAGTTGTTTAGAAAAATTTGGAGTAATTCAAAAAGGCGTAATTCGTTAAATATCCCCTATTTGAATTTAAAAGATCATTTCAAAATCTAGACTGAATTAGGAGATGGTTATAAAATAAAAGTTGTAGAACTTTTGATTTTGAACAACTTTTGTTTTTGGAGATTTTTGAGTTGTTATGAAAATTTGAGAGTAATTTGTGAATTTTGGCGAATGGCAAACTTGTAATTATTGTGAACAGTGTTCACCGCTTGCGCTACACCGCCGGCGAGCTTCGGCTTGCTTCCAGTCGCGCGCGTGGCCGTCTAGGCGTCGCGCTGAAGGCTTCGTCGTGGCTTCCTTGCACTTCCTTGGCCGCCCTATAAGGCTCTGGAGCCGCCGCCGTTCTTCTTTCTTCGCCCTCTGTTTTTCCCGTCGCCGCTGCTCCACTTCGGCGAGCCCGTGCCGTCGTTGTCATGCTCCACCGTTGCTGATAAGCTAGTCCCAGCTCCGCCTAAACCTTGCGCATCCATCTGACCCACCAATTTGGCTTGTCTTCACTGAGAACTCGAGTTTCATCGCCTTCTTCCTCGTGGCCGGTAACCTCACCGTCGCATGCGCATCTCCGTGGCCAGAGCCCGTCGGTGAGCCGTTGCCCTTGATTGGTGTACCTTTGGCTTCGTCTCGATGCCGTAGTGCTCATTTCATTGTTGCTTGGCCGTTTTGTCCACTGCAGTCGCCGGCGCACCATCACCGACGCTCCTTGCTCCGCCGCCGTTGCTATTCACGTCGACCCGTGTCTACGCTGCTTCTCCAGCCTTGCTTTCTGCTCTGTAGTGTTCGTGGTGAGCTCCTGATGCTTCCTGTGCCCTTTGATTAACTGCTACCGTACTCCTGTCACCGGCGTAACGTCGCCGAGCCACCGCGTCCGCCACGGCCGACGCCAAGCTCGTAACTCGTAGTAATTTGTCTAGTTAGTGCCTTCAGTCGATGCGTCGTGATGATGTGGTCATTTTGGTACCGTGACCGTCGCCTTTGGACTCACCGTCGGTGAGTTTGCGCCGGTCAGCGCCGTCGTCGTCGTAGTCAATGTCAGAGGTTGAAGATGACATGCGGGACCCGGGTGTCAGTGACTCAACGTTCAAATGGATTTTTCTATTTTTCAGAATTAAATGAATAGTGCTGTAATTTGTTATTTTTGTGCAGAATTATTTAGAGCTCCAAAAATTATGAAAATTTTTGTGTGAATTCTCTATGATGTATATTATATGACAAAAATTTGAAATATTGATTTTCAGTAATTTTGGGATGTGATAAAAATTGCTCAATTAATTAATAAATGACTTTCCATGATTTTTCTAGGCTTATTTATTTATCCAAAAATTATGAAATTTGTTTTGCCACTTAGTTATCATGTAATGAACATTTACAAAAATTTTGAGCTCAATTGGAATAAGTTGATTTATTTTCATAATTTTGAATTAAATAATTAATTCATAAAAGCGAATAGTAACCTTTAATGATTTAGGTTTTTGTTTGGACTTTTGGATTGAGTGATGACCTTGGATCATTAGTTGATAATGATTCTTGGCAATTGATTGGGTGTTGCAAAAAAGGTTTGATTAGTTTGACTTGCAACTGTACCGCGAAGGAAAGTTGTATTCAAATTATTAATTTTGCATCCATCATCGAGCATCATGTTTCGTATTCCCCATCATGTTAAACATGGCATTGTTATTACGTGTAGTAAACGAAGGTGAACACGTGGTAGTTAATCAAGTTGTCGGGAAGGTTGATCCGTCTATTGAGGTCGGATCGAATACTTGTGAAACGTCGCAGGAGCCGGACTTTTCCGTCAACGAAGGCAAGCCCCGGATGCATACAACCCTACCTTGTGTTTTATAAATTAATTTTGCTTTTGCTTTCCGTTACTACATTAAGTGATTAGGAGTTAAGTAAGAGCCTAATTGGTGCATTACCACCCTTGTTATTCCATATTTACCATATTACCAGTTTTAAACTCGTATATGCCTAGTTTTGCTTAGCTATGCATAGAACGATGAAAGTCGGGCGATTACCTGTCACCTGCAAGTTTTAAATGGAACATTGGTTAATTATGTTAGCATGTGATATGGGAATGTGGAGTAATAAATCTAGACCGGGCGGACTCGGTGTGTGTGAGCCACAAGACATGGAGGTCTTGTGAGCGGGTTCTTTCCGCCTGTGTCGATTAAGGCATGTCCGTTGTTGAATTGCATGAGGTGAGAATTTGTAGTACTAACCACATACTCCGGTAAGCCTGAACTTGGCGATTCTATTACGAGAGTGGCTACTCGCGCACTAGGAGTGGAGAGATGGCGGGAATAGCATGTACCCACGTGGCCATGGGCTGGAATGGTGGAGTACTGTATTCTCGGGTGGCGCGGACCCGTTCTTGTTTCAGAGGATCCGAGGGTAGGTTGGTATATGTAGGTCAGGGACCTGCATATGTCGTGTGGTCTGGAAGTCCCAGCTGGGTTTATAATCGGTTTGAATCGTCGTTGCTCCTCGGTTATGGAGACTCAACTCACTGTTCCTCATCGTAGAATTAATAACTAGAACTTGAGAAAGGTTTGCGAAAAAGATTGATATGAAGTTCATGATCTCATTACGGATCATGGCAGATTCATATGTGGTACTTATAAAGTTTTACCTTTGGAGTAAAGAATTTTATTAAAGAGCTTTTATGCAAAAGAACTTTGATTATTGTTAAAACCATACCTTGAAGCCCTGAGCCTGCATTCCTGAGTCTTATCAGTTTTCATTTTGGTTAAGTCTTGTTGAGTACTTTTGTACTCAGGGTTCGTTGACCCCTTGTTGCAGGTGAGCCTCATGAGCAGATCTGTTTTGGATTGTGCTGCATGACAGTTGTACCTTGTGATGACGATGAGAAGTAAATGTGTGGTCCTTGGGCAGGGCAATCTCCTTGTGTGTTGTGTATTATATTATAATGCCACTCCACTATTTCGTTTTGTAATAAACATCGAACCTAGTTGCGAGGTTTGAAACTTCTGTTTTGTAAATTATGTTATTGTAAGACTTCCGCTGTTTTTACTCTGGTATTGATATTTGAATAAATGTTATAATACTGCAATGACTATGTAACGTGATCCTGCTCGGAAATCGTGGATGATTCGGGGTTCCCCGAGGACACCCGACAGTCTTTTTAAGTTATTGGAAACGTATGCATAAATGTCAAAAGTCATCGGACAGTGACAGGTGCGTGTGGGCCCTATAACTTAGGAGGTTCTGCCACATAGACTCACTACTCTAATCCTGTACATGATGAAATGAGACTCGAGCACTCTAACCAAGCAGTGAAACCAGTAAACATAATAATATAAATAATACTTAAGTAGTGCAAAAGAGCATAGTTACCACAGAAGATGCCGGACTTCACTCAAAGAAGAGCTTCATCTAGCAAAGCACATGTGGAGATGATGTTGATAGACCCGGCTCCTCCCCAAGCTTCTCCTTACTCTCTCCCTATCTTCTACTTCTAACTAGTAGAGCTATAGAGCTTTGCCTAGCTAATACTCTCACTTGGAGTGATGGAATGAATGGGGCTCTTTACAAATGATGCTTCACACCACTATTTATAGCTCTCCAAGGTCGGTTGCTATAGGGGGGTACTTATAGACGTCAAGTAAGGTAGTGGAGGTAACTTGGGCACCGAGCGGCGGTAGGGGCATCGGCTGGCCCTTGATTTCACCGCCTTTCATTCGTAGGGCCTTGATTGACTCCCAAAGGTGGTTGTGAAGGCAGCACGTGCGAAGATTTGGCCAGTAAGGAGGTTTCATGGTTGGTTGGAGGGCTCCAAGTCCATGATAGTGGACCCATGGATACAAGACCACTCCATCATTACCATCAGTGCAAACCGACTTAAGATCAATGCTGGAGAAGGCTTGGAGGATCTCTCCCACAGATCGGTGATGTGGAATGAGCAAGTGCTGCAATGGGCGGCGCCATGGTGGGGCCAACCAGCGTGGCATGTGGGCCCCTGGCCTCCCTACCATGTCCACTTGCCTCCCTTGTCCATTTTCTTTACCATTTTGCACAATTTTTTGCTATAATTCCGGCATACAAATAAATCTACATGTACAAGTGGAACTAGGTGATTATAAAGCAAATCCTACACATGTGATGATTATTTTCCTAACTTTATCTTGCTTTTGGGTGAAATGTTGATGGTCAAAATAGGTGTTAGTGACCGTCAACATGCCCCCCCACACCGAACCTTTGCTCGTCCCGAGTAAACGATTCAAACAAGAAAGAGGACTAAGCTAAGATTTGGGTGGATTTGATACACAACTACTCATACCTGTGGGCTTTCAAGTGGCTAGAACATCACATTTGGTGGTTGAGAAATGGAACAGTTCTTACTTGAAGACATAGATCACTTCTGCTTCTCAAGTGAGATTGGACTTTTTGTTAATATTTTTCAAAACAAAACATAGCTCATGTTACTCCTTATATGGTTCTCTCAATTGACTCAGTGGTATTTGTGTGTGTCCTCACCAATATCTTACTTTGCCTCAAGGCCCTACAACTATGGATTATGTGGAGTTTTGGGTAGGAGAACTTGAAAGGCATACTTAGAATATTTATATTGTAAAGTCAAAGCATGGATCCATGGAGGAAAACAACATACAAACCATGATCAAGAGTGCAAGTTTGTGGTTATGACTGGAAGGTTGACTCCTCAAAGTTGCTCTCTCCAAATCTAGATGATTGAGATTATGGGCTATCTTTGATGCTCATCCTCTCTTTATTTTTTGCTCGACACTTTTTTTCACTCAGCTCTCTTTTTTATCATCTTTTCCAACTCTCTTTTTTCAACTCTCTCTCTTTTCACAACATATAGCCATGTATCTTTTTTAGACTTGTATGGACAATGGAGAGAGATCCTGGATACATGGAGTCTTTATTTTGTGGAAAGGTGGCAAGGCATGTTTGTGGAGAGGTGGAAAGGAATGTCTATGCTAGCTCTCAGTGTAAGAGCATAGCATATAAGTGTGGAAAACATGTTTTTGCTTACTCTCAGTGTAAGAGTAAAGCATGTATGCGATCTTGATCATGTAAGCATGGTGCATCACTAACTAGGGTCACACAATTTGACAAAACTCAAAACAAAATCTAAGTAGCAAGAATCTATGGGTTTGTAAAGATATTGCCTACGGCTCTAGTAGGACATTTATACCATAGAGGAGTTATGAAGCCATGGTTTTAAATTTTGTTCAAAACAAAAGTCTCCAAAGTACTTGATTGGAAAGAAGGACAAATCTTGTCATCACTATATCACACTTCACAACAACTTAGGTAATATTATCCTAATTGAGTAAGGTTCCCACAAGCATTAAGTGAAAGACAAGGAATAAAGATTATGCAAGCCAATCTCATAAGATAAGTCATGATCAAATATTGGGGTCATGTTTTAGAGTTCATCAAGTTTTAATAACATGAAAGAATTGGCTTTTTAAGCATTCATTTTTAGGGAGATAAATGTAGGAGAGGGGTACCAAGATATGAACCAGTGTCTCATATTGAGATGAAGTCTAGAGAGTTGACGTTGATGTGTGAAGTGCTTCTGTGCGTAGCCTCAGAGTTTTTCATCGAAGGAGAAGTTGCTTAGGATGGGGTTGGGTTGCCCAAGCGCCACACCTGTTCCTTTGGCATCTATGCTTATTCAAAGACACAAAGGGTGAAAGCAACAGGGTTCAACTAGTACAAATGTACTAGTGAACCAAAAAGTTTATTCCTCTTGTTGAAAAGCAAACAGAGGCACATAGCATGATTGGAAATGAAACAAAAGCATCTAAACATTTATCATGCTAAATGGGAGAACAAGGTGAAGGAGAAGCATACCTATGCCATGTATATTGTTAAGTTAAACAGTGAAAGTTGTGACACTTCTAAAGCAAACCAATGTGGTGAGAGGCTCTCCTCATGATTGACCCCCCACAAGATAACATTTGAGATCATGCAGCTATTATTATATATATATATATATATAATACTTTTAATATACTTGGACCTTCATGCGCTCATATTTTTTTTAATTTTATTTTATTTTACTTGGACCTTCATGTGACCAACTTTTTTTTAAATCCATGTCTCTCTTCACAAAAAGGCAAAAAAGGGTATTTATGAAGGAGATAGTTCAAATCTTTGAAGTGCCACCAGTTCATAAGGTCACAAAATTTATCTAAACTCAACATGACAACAGGTTGCATAAGAAGAGGTTCATATTTAAGCATTTGTTTTAGAGTTGAGGATGTAAAAACAGAACATGATCATTCAATTTTAACATCTCAATCTACACTCTTCCTATGTTGGATTCAGACAAGACAAGATAGAAGAACATATGCAAAATCATTTTGGGCATACTTCTACTATTCAATGTGATAAGAGTTTAAAAGAGTTGGATATTATTATGAACAGAAAGAAGGCATGATTGAAAAGCTAAGCTTGAACATTGTGTTAGCAAAACTAAACAAGTTCAATCATATCAAATATTCATGCTATCGGGGCAAAGGTAATAATTTAAACATTAACCACATACCTTAGAGATGTTACATTTATTGTTTTGAAGCATGACAGCTCATGATGATTGTAATACCCTAGTGTTAAGCATTGCATTTGGCACTTGCATTTCATTAGCACAAGCATCATCCAAGCATTCATGAGCATGAGCATGTGAAGTTTCATTTCATTCACCTTCTCTTTATCACATGTGATGTTGCTTATATACTTACATATGCTTGTGATCATGTGTGACCAATGTGAGAGATGGTTGTCAGGTCACAAAAACACCTTAGACACATCTAGGATAGAAAATGGAACAATGTTTGTATTCATGACATGGGCCAAATTTGCTTCTAAGTCCTAGTTTACTCATAATGTTATTTTTCATGATCCTACTTTGACCAAAGTTGAACTATAGCATAGATGTTCGCATGGCAGTGCACCCTTAATAAAAGTTGTATCTTATCTTATGTGGAACAAACTTTGTTTAAGGGTCATGAGCTAATTCAATGCCTAACATGGTCAAATAGGGCCCACAAGAATCAACAAACAGCTGTTTTGAGACTTAAAATTTTTGCTAAGTCTAGAAGTTGTTTTCAGTTTCAATGTGACCTACTTTGGAGCTTTGCATTTTGAAAACTAGGACAAATTAGATGTTACCCCCTAAAGCAAAGTTGGAGATCTTACATAGCTCTACAACTTTCACTAATATAGTTTTTGCTAAATCGCCACGGATTATGAATAATATCACCTTGAACTTGCAATGTCAGTCGCTCGCTGCAGTTCTGAACCGGCCAAGTTCAAACCGCTCGGTGGCCGACCGTGCGCAGGAGCGAGCCTCCGTGTGGTGCCTGTATGCCGGCACCGGCCCCGCATCGCCATGCCAAAGTGGAGAGAATAGGTGATGAGGACATCACTACTTCATCGCATACAAGCCAAGTAGAGGAGGAGGTCCAGCATGGGCGTCCAAATCATCTTTTTCGTGGTGGAAGCCGAGTCCAACTCAAGTTCGAGTTCGGTTCGGGCTCCAGGACCAGTCTGCCTTAAACTGGTCACCCAGGACGCATCCGAAGTCCGTTTTCGACGATCCACATATGGATGGAAAGCTAATTGGATAAGGAAACCAACCCAATTAGTTTCACGTCAAAAGGCCTTCGTAATCAACGGGAATCGTCGAAACAATTCAGCATCCAGAATCTATCAGGGTGCTGCGACACCGTCTTTTGGTCCGTTGGACCGTGTATCATGTTTGGGCCCATTAGGGGCCGCGTCCAGGGGGGGTGACGCCCAAGACTCTATAAATACCAGCCGTAGCTCTCCTTAGGGTTTGGGTTTTGTTTAATTCTTGATTTCCTCGTGAAACAGACGTCGATTTGCTGCAACTGTCGCCGCCAAGGCCGCTTGCTGTGAACCAGGGCCCCAGTTCTTGATCTTGTTCGCCTGTGGCGATTAGTCCTTTCGAATGAAGACTTGAACCCCTTCTCGTTATCATAAGCCTCATATTTATTTGCAATTTCAGATTGCGTTCATCCCGTTCTTGCTTGTGTTCTCGATTCGCTTGCAGGAAAGCCTTCTCGGCAAGGTCAATCGCGTTCGCGTGGTTGATAACCAACGGAGCAGTGGTGTAACGGTTGCAGGGGTCCGAATCAATCTTGGTTCAAAGCCTAGATCATGAACGTCGAGTCTCCACCAATCGACGCTATCATACCTTTCGGAAGATCGGGCCTAGTCTACATCAAGTGGTATCAGAGACCTTGTTGCCCGTTAGGTATAACTTTGTTTCCCCTTTTAGATTATTACTGTTTTTGCATTACCTACAGTCCACAAAAAGCCAAAAAAAATACATCGTCACATATTCCCTGTCCTATAGCCTCATTGTGCCGTGCGAGTTCGTCTCTAATTTGCGTTGTTAAGTTTCTGCCCTAGGTCAAGTTCTTGTTGCTGGTTTTAGATCGTTTTTTAAGTCTAGTTTGTGTTTTTCCCTTTGTTTTTCATCATAATCCGTGAACACCTTCAAGTATTGCTGTGATTCCTTTGTATTCATCAAACCCTAGTCCACGCCATCTTATTTGTTACACTTGTCTTCACTGTTTTCATCAAATCCTTGCTGTCGTGACCAATTTTGCGCACATTGTTCCCGTTTTGTCCTCTAATTCGGAGTCCGTTCTTAAAATTGGTCTAGTTTTCGCATACGAACTCCGTTTTCGACGTTCCATATATGCAAATCGATTAGAAAATAATTTCGGATCCGTCCATCCCCGGCAACATCGGGGTTTGAAAATTTTAGATTGGTCAAAAAGTGGGCACAAGATCCTCGTTTCATGGTCACAAGGTCTTTGTCGATTTCGAGCACGTCTTCTGGAAATTCCACAGGCCACGTCTTTCACTTGTTTAAGCTCAAATTTTCTATGGTTACTTCTTTTGTGCTCCTAAGTGAAGAAAAAATATCAAAAAATAAAAAGAAAAAGTCGAAGAATCCAAAAAAAACAACGACAGCCCAAAAATAGAGAAAAAAGAGAGGGGCAAAAGTGGAACAATATCTAGAGGAGCACATAGAGAGCGCCATTTGAGCTGTATTTGCGTGTGCTGATTTCTACCTTTGTTCCTAATCATATTCTTGATGTCCACATCACTTGATACATCTGGTACTTGGAACGTGAGTAGGCCAACAACTAAGATAAGTACTTGGGATACTTATTCAGCTTTGCTATTCAGTTGTGAATTTTGTTATTCCTTGCTACTATATTGTGCCTGTCCAAGCTCCACTTTCTTCTAACCAAGTACAGGTTCGCCTTGCAACTGTTACACTCAAGCTACAATGGTATCACAGTCACCGACCGATTGCACCGCCTGTTGCTTTGGTAAGAACACTTGTAAGACCGTGGTAAGACGCTTGAGAGATGAGTGCCTTATTTTTCCTTGTCCACAACCTAAGTAGTTGGTAGGGATAATACTATTTGTGTTGTCTTTTTCTTTCTACTAATCATGTCAGGAAAAGCTGGAGGCAGCGACCAAGGAAACGAGGACGCACCTATAGATTTCAATGACTGTGTTTCTAAGAATGAGCTCCGTGTCGTTCTTGATGACAAGTTCAATGAGATCCTTCAACAAATCACCAATTTGGCCAAGAGGATTGAAGATGTTGAACAATGACATCCGGAACCACATCCTGAAGATGATGATGATGATCTCTCTGAGGAGGACGATGGCGATGCGGAGGCTCAAGCCGAAGCTCAACAACGTGCTGAGGATGCATGTAACCGTAATCGGTTGAACTTTAACCGACGCGGTATGGGAGGTAACAACCAAGGTAATAATGATCCTTTCTCTAAAACCAAGTTTAAGATACCTCCTTTTTTTGGTTCTGCTGATCCTGAAGCATATTTAGATTGGGAGATGGCTGTAGATCAAAAATTTAGCTCCCATCAAGTACCTGAAGAATATAGAGTTAGACTTGCTACTAGTGAGTTTACTAGTTTTGCTCTTTTCTGGTGGAATGATATTTGCAATAATGCTAATGATAATGCTCAAATACCTCAAACCTGGACTGTACTTAAACGACGAACGAAATCAAGATTTGTTCCTCCATACTATCAGCGTGATCTGCGATTAAAACTGCAACGTTTAAATCAAGGTAGTAAAACTATTGAGGAATATTATCAGGAGCTTTTAATTGGTCTAGCACGTAGTAACATACAAGAGGATGATATGGATAAGTGTTCTAGATTTTTTGGAGGTTTACGTCGTGAAATACAGGATGTTCTTGACTATAAAGAATGGACTAGATTTTCCCAATTATATCATTATGCTATTAAAGCTGAAAGAGAAATATAGGGACGACAACCTAGGCGATCCACGACTCCATCCACGACTCCATCCATTCCTTCACGTCCAACCGAGGTGAGTAAATTTTCTAATGTGCAGACACCACCAGCGCCTGTAAAGAAGAATTCTCCTATCACACCTTCTTCTAGTGGATCTGCTACACCTTCCTCTAGCAGCTCTTCTAAAGTTGTGTGCCACCGCTGCAAGGGCATGGGACATATTGCTCAAGAATGCCCCAGCAAACGCGCATATATTGCTACTGATGATGGTGTGTATGCTAGTGCTAGTGATGAAGAGAATGAATTTGCACTTGCAACTGATCTTTATGCAGATAAATTTGCGGATAGTGCTGAAGATCCTGATGAGGTAATTGATAGTGTGGCATGCACTGCAGACTACAAATCAATCCTTGTTCAGCGTGTTTTGAGTACACAAGTTGAGCCAGTAGACAAGCTACAACGCCATGATTTGTTTCAAATGTTCCTCATTGTCAATAATTTCCATGTTCGTGCTATAATTGATGGAGGAAGCAGCAATAATTTAGTAAGTTCTAAGCTTGTCAAGACTCTTGGTTTATCTACACGTGCTCTTCCATATTCATACCATGTTCAGTGGTTCAACAATAGTGGTAAGTCAAGGTAACACAATCTGCTCGTGTGCAATTTTCTATCGGGTCATACCATGATTATGCTGATTTTGATGTCGTGCCTATGCAAGCTTATTCACTTTTGTTAGGCCACCCTTGGCAATATGATAATAATGTTGTACATCATGGTAGGCAAAATAGATATACTTTTATGTTTAAAGGAAAGACCATTGCTTTACTTCCTTTATCACCTGCTGAAATTGTGCAATATGAAAAGGAACTTGCTGAAAAGAAAAAGAAAGGCCATGATAAAGACTTTAGCAAACCAACAAATGAACCATCAAGTAACATGAAAGAAGTTTTATTTGCTCTTAAATATGTTCTTGTTGATCATGATGAACCATGTTATGCTCTAACTTGTACATCACCGATATGTCCACTTGGTCCTACTCCTAGTGCTATGCCTCTTGTTGGTACTAACCTTTTATAGGAGAAGGAGGATGAATTCCCAACAGGGAAGCCACCATGGCAGCTGCCTTTGTGAAGGATGGGGCGCCAAGATGAATGTCTTCTTCCGGAACCATCGTTGCTGTCATCCAATGGAGGAGACGATCTACTTCAGTCGAGGACGACTTCAATTCAAGAAAGGGAGGATGATGAGGACATCACTACTTCATCGCATACAAGCCAAGTAGACGAGGAGGTCCAGCATGGGCGTCCAATTCATCATTTTTGGGGTGGAAGCCGAGTCCAACTCAAGTTTGAGTCCAGTTCGGGCTCCAGGACCAGTCTGCCTTAAACTGGTCACCCAGGACTCATCTGGACTCCGTTTTCAACAATCCACATATGGATGGAAAGCTAATTGGATAAGGAAACCAACCCAATTCGTTTCACGTCAAAAGGCCTTCGTAATCAACGGGAATCATCGAAATAAGTCAGCGTCCAGAATCTGTCAGGGTGCTGCGATACCGTCTTTTGGTCCGTTGGACCGTGTATCGTGTTTGGGCCCATTAGGGGCCGCGTCCAGGGGGGTGACGCCCAATACTCTATAAATACCAGTCATCTCTCTCCTTAGGGTTTGGGTTTTTTTAGTTCTTGATTTCCTCATGAAACAGACGTCGATTTGCTGCAACTGTCGCCGCCAAGGCCGCTTGCTGTGAACCAGGGCCCCAGTTCTTGATCTTGTTCGCCTGTGGCGATTAGTCCTTTTGAATAAAGACTTGAACCCCTTCTCGTTATCATAAGCCTCATATTTATTTGCAATTTCAGATTGCGTTCATCCCGTTCTTGCTTGTGTTCTCGATTCGCTTGCAGGAAAGCCTTCTCGGCAAGGTCAATCGCGTTCGTGTGGTTGATAACCAATGGAGCAGTGGTGTAACGGTTGCAGGGGTCCAAATCAATCTTGGTTCGAAGCCTAGATCATGAATGTCGAGTCTCCACCAATCGACGCTATCATACCTTTCAGAAGATCGGGCCAAGTCTACATCAAGAGGGATGCGATGTTGCTGCTCTCTCCCATTCTCACTCTTTCACCCTGCCTCTCTCGCTCTTGCCCCCACCAGAGCTGAGCCGACCCACGCGTTGCCATCGCCGCCGTGCCTTCACCGAGCTCACATGCCACCACCACCACATCTCCATCCAATCCATCATGTGCATAGCTTCACCGTGAGCCACTCTACCTCCCTGACTCGCCACTACCACTGTTCGAGCCAAGGTAAAGCCACATTACGCGTCGCTGTCGCCGCCATGGCCACGGAGCGCCGCTGAACTCTAAGCTCACCGTGGCCAGCCCTATTCGCTACTCCTCCTACCTTCTTCTTCCTTGGTCTGTCATCACCTTAGGTCATAGATGCTCACATCGTTGTATATTTAACCGCTACCGCCGCCACCGCACAGGAACGCGCCGCCGTATCGAGCGTGCCCGCCATGGCCATGAGATCAAGCTTGCCGTGGCCGGCCCTCGCAAGACCCCACCTTCCCCCTCCTGTGTTTGTTTTTGAGCCACCATGAACCCTAGTGCCTACCCCAAGGACAGTGATCCGTCACTAACCATCGGCTTGCCAGAATGACATGCACCGCACCGTCTTGCTCTTGCCGCCATGCCGCCATGCATGTGGCCGAGCTCACCAGTGCTTTGTTGAACCCTAACCCTAGCCCTAGGTCATCAAGTAGGTCACCCTGAAGCCTTAACTGAGCTATGGAGAGCTCAGCATTGCCAAGAATGGCAATGGCACTGCCGCGCACCTCCGTCGCGCTGCCATGTCTAACCGCCATTATCGGCTCAACCACCTACACCACTAGACGTGGGCTGACAAGGGGAGCACAATGGTGGTGGTGGTTTTGCCGAAGACCTTGCCGTTGGTGAGTTCTTACTGGTCAAAGGCCACGCTTTGCGCTGGTCTCGCTGACGTGTGGGCCCCGAAGCTATTTTCAGTTTCAATGTGACCTATTTTGGAGCTTTGCATTTTGAAAACCAGGACAAATTAGATGTTACTCCCTAAAGCAAAGTTGGAGATCTCACATAGCTCTACAACTTTCACTAATATAGTTTTTGCTAAATTGCCATGGATTAGGAGTAATATCACCATGAACTTGCTCTGTCAGTCGCTCGCTGCAGCTCTGAACCGGCTGAGTTCAAACCTCTTGGTGGCCAACCATGTATAGGGGCGAGGCTCCACATGGTGCCCATATGCCGACACTGGCCCCGTGTTGCCATGTCAAAGTGGAGAGAAGAGGGAGGCGACACTGC
Organism: Miscanthus floridulus; assembly: GCF_019320115.1. Taxonomy (NCBI): domain Eukaryota; kingdom Viridiplantae; phylum Streptophyta; class Magnoliopsida; order Poales; family Poaceae; genus Miscanthus; species Miscanthus floridulus. The sequence continues at coordinate 41,018,824 of NC_089589.1, forward strand.
TTCTCTCTCCCAATCTCACTCTTTCAACCTGCCTCTCTCGCTCTCGCCCCCGCCAGAGCCGAGTTGACCCGCCGTTGCCATCGCTGTTGTGCCTTCGCCAAGCTCACATGCCACCACATCTGCATCTCCATCCAATCCATCATGTGCATAGCTTCACCATGAGCCACTCTACCTCCCCGACTCACCACTGCCACTGTTCGAGCCAAGGTAAAGCCACATTGCGCGTCGCCGTCGCCGCCATGGCCACAAAGCATCGCCGAGCTCTGAGCTCACCATGGTCAGCCCTATCCGCTACTCCTCCTACCTTCTTCTTCCTTGATCTATCAACACCTTAGGTCATAGATGCTCACATCATCGTTTATTTAACCGCTACCACCACCACCACGCAGGAATGCGCCACCACATCGAGCGCGCCCGCCATGGCCGTGAGCTCAAGCTTGCCATGGCCGGCCCACGCAAGACCCCACCTTCCCCCTCCTATGTTTGTTTCTGAGCTACCATGAACCCTAGTGCCTACCCCAAAGATGGAGACCCATCACTGACCACCGGCTTGCCGGAACGACATGCAAAGCACCATCGTGCTCTCGCCGCCGTGCCACCATGCACGTGGCCAAGCTCACCAGCGCTTTGCCGAACCCTAACACTAGCCCTAGGTCATCAAGTAGGTCACCCTGAAGCCTTAACTAAGCTAGGGAGAGCTTGGCATTAGCAATAACAGCATGCTCACCTCCTCCACACTGCCATGCTTGCCGCCGCCGTGTCTAACTATCGTAATCGACTCAACCACCTACCCCACTAGACGCTGGTTGATGAGGGGAGCACGATGGTGATGGTGGTTTCACCGCATACCTCACCATCGATGAGTTCTTGCCAGTCAAATGTCATGCTCTGCGCTGATCTCGTTGACGTGTGGGACCCGTTGACCGAGGGGCCCAACTGTCAGTCAGAGTAGAAATGATTTTGTTGATTTATTTTCATAGATTTGAATGCAAATTTCAGAAGTTGATATCTTGATTTAGGAGTGTCCAATTTGAGTGAACCAAATTTTGTTGGATTAATCATAAAGTGTACTATTTGATAAAAATATGAAACCTACTGTTTGGGATATTTTTTGGGGGAATTAAATTGAGCTAGATAAGTGCTTTTAAAATTGTTTCTATCTTGTAAAATGCATAACTTGAGCTAGACAAGTGCAAAAATTGTGATTCCAATTTGGTTGGTCTTGTGTTCACATGCTATAGCTAGGAAAAATACTAAACCTATAGTAGGCATACTTGGAGTATGGTCTTTCTATTTAATCTTAATTAATTGCTAGTTTCTAGTGAAAATAAATAGGGTAAAAATACATAACTTATGATCATGCAAATCTTTACATAGTGTTCTTATGATAGGATGAAAGTAAGAAAAATATGAAATATGTTGCTTGACACTTTTCACTAGGCTAAACTAATTTTTACTAAAATAAGCCTATGCAGCTTGCCATTTTTTAGGGGTTGATATACTTATCCAAATGGCATGAAATATATACAGTAGGCTATTGGAGACATGTGGAGGCTACTGTAATTTTCTCAGAATATATTGAGCACTGTAAATATTTATCCTTTAAATAACCTTATTGTATAAGGAAATTAATAAATGCACATAAGTAAATTATTTGGGCTTAACCATGATGTTTTCTATGGTGCTTGTGATGCATATGATCTGTTGATATTAGTAGTTGTGCTTGGAATTCATTGGTTATAGGCAGCTAGTTAATTATTGCTTTCTAATTCAACTAAATGGCTGCATGAGTAGTTTCTGTTGTGTTGACAAATTCATGAGGATATTGGACTTTCCTGTGAAACTTGTTAATAACAAAGTTGTAGATAACTTACTCATATTGCTTGTACTAAAATTTCATGGTCATAGGCCTTATGGTTTGAAAATTATAGCTTTTAAAATTCTGCTGTTAGATTTGCTTGTCCTCTGGACAGATCTGAAAGATGGAATTATTTGACCTGTATAGATACTGAATCACCTTAAGATGATTAAAAGAAAGTTGTAGACAATTTTATAAGATTTCCAGAAAGTCTACAACTATATTGTTTGGATGTGTATAACTCTAGTTATGGTCAAAACAAGTCGCTATTATTTTGCAATCCAGAAATTGCTTAAATGGAAATTTGTTTAATTACTAGAGAGGAGATATGCACCTACTTAGTAAAAGAAAATTTATCTTGTTATCACTTTAATACATTACTATTAAGGACACTTATGAGTATGCATTTTCTCATATCACATCATCCATGACATTATCTATGCTTCCATAATATCTTATTTCATGCTCATACATATAGGATCGCCCGAAGGAGTAACCCTACTGGAATTCAAAGAAGAGGCGGAGAAGAATCAGGAGACACCACAGCCAGCAGCTCCCAAAGGCGAGGAGCTTACTACTAAGGAACTTCTGGAGTGCCCTGACCACCGACCCACTTCTTTCCTGAAAGGCAAGCCCTAGAGCATTATAAGCCTCCTATGTTTTATAAAATATCACTTGAGTCCTTTATGTTTGATGCATTAGGTGATAAGAGTTGATTGGAAACACTTGATGCATGGAACTACCTTGTCCAGAAATATACCTTGAATCCTATGTAGGTCCAGGATCGAATAACTGCTTAGCAATGCTTAGCTCGGTAGAAGTCAGTTGATTTTCTGTCACCTGCGAGATATAGGTGGACGCTGAACCACGGTTGGCTATATTTGCTATCATGTAAAAGAACAATGGGATATTGTAAATCGAGGCCTGATGGAGTCTATGTTATAGGTTGACTCATGTGATTCTATTTGCGCCGATTAAGGACTGCATTATTGTTGGTCCTCGGTCATCTTGAACGCATGCCTCTCACTTAGCTAGCCGGATAACACATTCTGACTGCTAAGCCGAGTAGCTCAACTCAGGTTGGGCCTCATTCTATTATAGTGCGCATAGTGGAGGTAGTAAGGACGTGCGAGGAGCCAGTGTGAGACCAAGGGCAGGTTAGAGTCCTGATCGACCTGGCATTCGGTAGTGTCCCCAATTGTGTGGCGCTGATCGAACCCATGAATTGGACCTGAGTTGTACCAAAGGTGACCTAAGGTGACCATTGATCTGGTCTACCTAGGTTTGTTTTAGAAATACTGCCAAGCTGGTTGCAATCGATTCGAATCGCCGTCTCTGCCAGATAGTGAGAAACTTGACTGAGCTTCCTTCTATCGTAGTGATAATGGCAAGTGGAATGGTTCTGAGAATGATATAATAAATTGCTATGGTTACTATTGTTCTATCACTACTGATATACCACATGTTTAGCATAGATTAATTGCTAATCTATAGATGAATAGCTATAATTAACTAACTTGATGACCGAATTATAAAATGTATAGCTCAACTAGTAGCTTTTATGCTAAATGTTGTCAAGCTAGCTCCACTTATAAAGCCTTGCATGATCTTTGGAGTCACTTTATTTTTGGTTTATGATGGGTAAGTCTAGCTGAGTACCTTCTTGTACTCAGGGTTTATTTCCCACTTGTTGCAGATAGCAGTCTTTCACGGCTATTGTAAAAATTGCTTATGTCCTGCTTTGGACGAGGAGTAGGCCCCGAGCAAGGTGCTTCTATTTATATATCTAATCTAGGATGCTTTTGTGGGTTGTGATCACTGACTAGCAAGTATTTGAACAATGGTGTGAGATGTTGGTTTAAAAACTACTTCGCTTCCGCTACTACTTTATTTGAACTTGGTTTGTAATAACTTTAATCATACTCTGATGTATGGCAATTTATTTGTGAACCCTATGTAACATGTGGCATCTATATTGAATTATGTACGATCTTGGTTGTATGTTGGCGATGAATCAAGACCCTTTGTGGTACTCGACAGACTACCGGGTTTATATGGGCTCAAGTATGATAGTGCGACCGCTTGTGGGCTGACATTATACTTGTGCTCTTATAAATTGGACGGTTCTGTTACAATGATGACTTTGAATGGACCATCACATTTGCTTCCAAGCTCTCCATGCCTGATTAGCCTCACTCTTGAATTGCACATTTGCACCTTATCCTTGACTTGAATTCTTTTTTCTTGATATCACTCCTGATGCTTGCTCAAAAATCTTGATTCATGATTTTAATATCTACAACAAAGACTAGTGCAAGGTGATACTACGAACCCGACCGATGTGTGGGCACATCGGCCGATGCAACAATCAATCTCAATCTTTAGTGGGTTCGCTCTATTTTATTTGAACAGAAAAGCATAATCTTTAAAAGGTAAACTATTTTTATTTATTATTACTACTACTACTTATGATGATAGAAACTAAACAAACTTTATTGAATTGAAAATAGCAAGCAAACGGGTTATCTCCTGGCAATGCTTTGTTTTAAGTCATAAGCTCGACCTTTGTAGTTTTAACTACAAGAGAAACAAAAGCATCCACAACCATCCTCTCAAGGATTTGATAAAAGAGAAACATAGGATGGGTGTAACTCTCATAGGTGCATGTAGTGCAAGGAAAGATTGACTCTGGAGATTTCTCATGAAGACGTGAATCTTGTGGCTCTTCCAGAATGTGGCTTTGGTGTTCGTCCACATGATCCTCCTTCTTGGACTCCAAAGTTGACCCCTCGAGAATGTCCATAGATCAAACATATTCATCCATTATCTCTTGTTTATGGCATTCTATGAGAGGATTTCCATCCTCATCCTTCATTGGGATGGGAATCTTCACCTCAGACGATTTATGCTCCCTTTCAACGTCAACCAAAAGGTTCAGAATGCCTCCTTGGTTTGGATTATCACCAAAGAAACAAGGAGGAACATAGGGGAGATTGAAGTATGAGGTGGAAGATGATGTTGATTCAAGGGGCTCTTGGACAACCAAATCATGAGATGAATAGGGAAGATGATGATTTGGGGTCAATGATGCCAAAGATCTTTGTTGGATTAGATGATTGAAGGTGTTCTGAACATTAGGAGAGAGATCCTCCTTGAATTCAAAAGGAAGCTCCAAAGGATGAATTTCTTGTTTCTTTGGTGTCCCTAGGAATGGTCTAGGAATTGGGTCGGCAGCTAAAGCTTTAGATGGAATTGGCAATAATTTAGTTGTTGAAACTTCTTCTTGCTTGGGGGTTGGAATGTCCTTTTCTTTAGGGGAATCATCATGGGCATCCGTGTAGGGAGAGTTTTAAAGGATTGTGTCAAGGATAGCTCTCCCCTAACTATTAGAAAGATGTAAGAAGGCTCCTACTAAAGCGATGTCAAGGAATTGTGTAGATTCCTCACTAAGACCTATATAGAAGTGTTATATAAGGATAGGACTAGGTATACCAAGATCAGGGCTAGATGAATAGAGATCCATCAAGCGTGCCAATGCGGGACCTAGGGATTCCTTCTCTTTTTGCTTGAAGGTTAGAACCTCTCTTCGAAGACTACCAACTCGGGGGATGGGAAAGAAGGTTATGCAAAACTTGGGTCGAAGGATTTCCCACTCTCCTTGTGCACTCTCTACGGTTCGAGTATACCACAATTTGGCTAATCCCATCAAAGAGAACGGAAATAGCTTTCACTTAAGGGTTTCATGTAACATGCCTAAAATGTGAAGGCATGAACACACTTGCTTGAACTCTCGTCGATGAGCATATGGGATGTCATCTTTTCCCCCCAAAAAAGATAGCTCCTAAACTTTAGTTATGAAACAAGGATATGAAGGATTCCGCAAGTGCATAGAATACCATTATAGCATTTTACCAGGAGTATTCTAGGTATCGTTATTTATATTTTACCACATGGAACAATGGAGTAAGACTTATTGAGTAATAGAGGAATATCTATCAACATACCAGCATAGCTTAAGTAGAGGGTAAATATATAGATAGGAATTAAGCATAATGACACTCAGGGGATAGATCTATAAATATAATGTAAACTAGTCAACTCGGGAGAACAACAAGTGAGGTAAATTCCTATGATATTCTTATTACAGGATCAAAGTATATATATACCCGACTATAGCTAACACTAACTTTACTCTTGTGCACTTTAGGATGCCACTTAGATGATAGAGCACCCACAATAGATAACTCCACTGACGCGACTACGGTCCTACAATTTAAGAGCAGTGGATTACAAAGGATAGATAGGGTTGTCACCTCCCGCTGCTACCACCCAAATAGAGAATAGGGTGCACTCACAAGCAAAGCATCGTATAAGCACCATGCTTATAGGAGACTCGACTACTTAGCCTAACTAGTAAACTAGCAAGCTAAGCGCTCTATGAACCCGCACACAAAAGTATTGATAACCTTTAACTAAGCAAGATATATATTCAAAGTAAACATAGACATGTAGATAAGAATATGATAATTGATAATAAATCTTACAACATGTAGAAGTGAAGATACAAGGCTTTGTCGAGCCTCCAAAACTAGATCCAGAACTTGAGCATGAGCCCAACTCGACCCTCACTCCCGAGCTACTAATCTACTACATTAGAGAGCTCTAGATCTAATCCTCCTGGTGTGTCTTGATCTAAATGAGAGATATGAATTAGGGTTTTCAAGATGGCTCTAGGGAGGGGGGTAGGGGCTGCTATATATAGGCCGAGGTAGAGTAGGGGGCGAGGAATCAAGGTGGAGTAGGGGACAAGGAATCTAGGTGGAGTAGGGGGCAAGAAATTGCCACATCATCGATCCATGTCAACTCCCTCGACCACCGTTGGATAAACCAACCTAAAACCACCTTAAAATCAATGGAGTAGATCGTAGGAAGGAGTATGAAGCGGCGGAGGGTGAGCAGGCTTTGTGGCAGGCCAGCAGGCCCACTTTTATGGTCGTTTGGCCCAAGCTTCGGCGTGGTGTCTTCTGGAACCTTCTAGAGTTGTCTTCTTCAGTTTTTGTGGGTTGAATCACTTGTTGTCCTCGGTTTGTTTGTTTCGAGTGTATGACAGTGGTCCCGGGAGCTATTTTCTAGATAAATCCTCCTGCATACAAATATTTACCAAAGCTCGTGGAATTCATTAGTTTAAACCCCTATACCTATGTTTGGTGATGGAATTAAGTACATATGAAGGATATGTTGATGGTTTATAATTGGTGTTAACGATCAGTCAACAAGCACCCCCACACTTAACCTTTGCTAGTCCCTGAGCAAAGCCAAACTCAATAATGGATCAAGAGTTGCTATAATGTTTTCATGCCTCAAAAGTACACAGATGTACAATCAAAAATTCTCCTCCGAATTAGAATAAACTGATCTGACTTTCAAACTTACCCATATTACCTTCAACCATCAGGCTTCTTAGCCTTCACTTGGGTCTTGTGCAATTGAAAGACAGAACGATTGAGTCAAGCACTATTTCTCAAGTTCTTTGTTCTACCATTGTTCTGGAGTTTTTATAAATTTTCAAAAGAAAACTCAGAGATTCCTATTGTATGACACTCTCAAGTCTCTCAATATATGTGGTATTTTTTTATCCTCACCAAGGCAATAATGATGTTATGGCTTTTCTCTTCCTACCACTAAAGCTTATGTGGAGTTCATAGGTAGGGAGAAAGCTAGAGCATACATGCAATGCATATATTGTAAAGTCAAACATTGGATCCAAAGAGAGTTGAGTCATACAATCAAATCAAGATGTGCATGTGTGTGGATGTATATGGTGGATATATATGGTGGCTAACCTAATTTTACTTTGCTCATTGCAAACTTATCTCTCTTTCAAAACTTGGAAACAATTTTGCAAGAGAACAGGGGCTATCTTATTCATCTCTTTTTTTCAGGCGGGCATCTAAGTACCCATTGTTTTAGATATCTCGGACACTTGTCCATTTTTTTCAATTCTTTTTTTCTCTTTTTTTTATGAATAACTTTTGCATAGCCCCATGCCTCTTTTCTGCAACAAAACTTTGAGAGAGATATCAACAAGAACTTGGAGCATTTATTTGGTGAATGGAAAACCTAACAAGCATGTTTTTATGTTCACCTCCAATGTAGGAGTAGAATATTTTTGGGTAGATCTAGATGGATGTTATGTTTTTGTGCCTACCCCCTAAGTAGGAGTAGTGCATATTTGGGTGGTGTGTATGTGATCTTGATTTTAAGAGCATGACAAACCTCTCATAAGGGTCAATAAAACTTGACAAAACTCACTGCAAAAGCATGCAGCATATATGCGGAAGTTTTCCTAGCCTAAATAACATGTATGGCTCTGGTAGGAATTCAAGCTTTGTCATACATGAACTCATCATGTAGCAATTTTATGTTTTTCAGAAGATAAATCTCTAGAACTTTAGTATCACTTGGAACAAGATAAATAGTAGCTTAGACCTTCTCATATCATATCCATCAATTACCTAGACTTAGATCAAGCATATGCTACCCACGAGTTTCAAGTTCAAAGTAAATCCTTATATCAAAACAGTTTTATCCAAATCTTGCGAGAATTCAAGGCTAAAAACTAGGTACTTGAAAGGAATTACAACAGAACAACTATTCATCATTTCTATTATAAGAGATTATCTTTGGAGTCCTTTTTTTATTTTATTCAGCTCCTAAAAACAAATTAAACCAAACTAGACACACTCTTTTTATTTTGTTTTTAGTTATTCATCTTTTTTCTAATATATATAAAGCAAACTAAGAATAATAAAAGGAAAAGAAATACTTATATGGATACACGGGGGATGCCTTCTCGCCCGAAGCTGGTTGTTGTCATGGTTGCTCAATGAGGTGGCCGAATGTGGAGGTGCTGGAATAGAGCCTCCCAATTTTGATTTTGCTATTATTGTTGTTGCTAGAGGCTAGCCATCTCATGTCCCATGCTTACCTACCATTGTGCATGATTATGTAACGTACCTTGTATGGCAGCATTTGTCTCTTCAATGGTTGTGAGTTTGTTGTCGTATTGGTGGTAGGCCTCATAAGAGTCATGATACCCTCGGTTCGTTCTTGAAGATGAGGATTCTTGAGGTGGTGCCTCCAATAGTGGCGCTTCCACTGGTGGTGCCTCCTTATTTTGCCAAACTCATTCTAGTTTTGAGTTTGATCTAGGTTTGACATGTTCATTCTTTCTTGACTTGTTCCTCCTTGTTCAGCATTTTGAAATCAACCATCAGTAGTAGAAACTGGCGACATCTTGTGTGCATAGCTATTGTTGGTTCAAAACTTTCACTTATAGAATTTAGGGGATCCACTCCCCCACACTTGCTCGAAGTGTGTTCTGCTCATAAAGACATGGTAGAGATCAAGTGTATGGGCTATGTTGGTGGAAAAACACCAATAGAACTAAAACTTATTTATTCTTCTCTAACCTTAGGCACATCGAGTCATGTTACGGTTGATGTTATGTGCATTCATTCTTATACCATGGGTGATAAGATTAGAAGGATGAGTATTAATGTGGCATTTGAATACATTTGTCAAAAAGAGTGGAGTTGCTTAACCTATGGAAGGACTGTCTATCATTACAAAATGTATCAAACTTTACATGATTATGACTATCATCTTCCAAAGATAAGATATACAAAATTTTAGCTCATTTGGTTAAGACTATAAGATCAAGAAAGTGGTACTATGAACAAACTTAAGGAACAAAACATGTTGAGTTAATCAGGTTGGATCAAGCAAAGTTGTATCTCAAACATGTTTGTTTCTTTATTTGTATGAATAGCAAGGTCAAAGGAAAGCTTTTTAAATAATGACCACTTACATTAAGATGTTACCTCATCATTGGAGCATGATGACACCATGCGACGAAGGTAGATGATTGTGGTGGTCTTTTCTTCATGCTTGAAGCTTTCCTTGCTTGAGCTATTCATGAGCATCTTGTCTCCTATGTTGCACCCCTTCTTTCTCATTCTTTTGTCATACTATCTTTTTGTCCTTTCTTTTGTGGATCTTGGCACTTTGTTTGGACCTTCTGCTCCTTTTATTGTTTCATCTTTTCTTGTGGAAGCTTGCCAGAAGGTCGAAACAACGTCTACTATCCTGTCTTATTCCATAATTCAATAGAACAGGGGTAATCCTACTAAAGCTAGCAGTATGCTAATGATCTAAATCTTTACTCCAATTGTTTCCCCAGCAATGGCACCAAAAATGCTTGTTGGTATTTATTAACGCAAAAAGAATATGAAGGATTCCGCAAGCGCACAGAATACCATTGTAGCATTTTACCTGAAGTATTCTAGGTATCGTTATTTATATTTTACCATAGGGAAACAATGGAGTAAGACTTATTGAGTAATAGAGGAATATCTATCAACATACCAGCATAGCTTAAGTAGAGGGTAAATATATAGATAGGAATTAAGCATAACGACACTCATGGGATAGATCAATAAATATAATATAAACTAGAAACTCGAGAGAACAATAGGTGAGGTAGATTCCTATGATATTCTTATTACAAGATCAAAGTATATATATACCTGACTATAGCTAAGACTAAGTCTACTCTTGTGCACTTTGAGACGCCACTTAGACGGTAGAGCACCCACAACAGATGTAGCACCTGGTTTTAAGAACAAAACCAGATACGCACCATATGTGAGCCTAGGAAGTCAAATCTCACATATAGCTACAAATAAGGGTAATATCGAAAGACAATGCTCAAAATATAATGTACTTAGTATAAAGGATATAACTTTAGACATCAAATAGTGGAAAGACAACTCCAATCTTCTGCTGAAGACTCCAATTCCATAGGGACAACGGACTGGTTGATCACAAGCCTAATTCCTCCAAACTCTAGAAATCTAGTACCCATCTAGGATTTTTATCCAAATAATTGAAAAATAAAGCAAGCGTAAGTACATGTCTTACTCAACAAATATAACATGGGGTTCATGAGGCTCAAAAGGCTGACACTGGTTAACAGCGATTAGCTTTTAATGAGTCATCATTTTAGCAATTGAGTAGCAACAAGTTTATCACAAGCCCATATAAACAGATGATCAGGTAAACATGAATAATGAATAGCATAAACAATTAACCATTAATCAACATCTTTATCATCCGTATCATCAGTGTTCATCATCTATTCTGTAAGGGTTCCAAGGCTGCTCGTGATCGTGAGCACGGCTGATATACTAGTTTTAAACTCTACAGAGGTTGTACATTTTCACTGTGAGTCATAATTTACCCTTTCGCCCAAGGTGATTAGCCTCTTGACCCACTACCAAGGAAGGTTGGCAGGGTTCACTATGAAGCCTTTCAAAGGTTCGTCTAACAAGTTAGGGCCATCAGATTCACTCGGCAAACAGATATAGGAATCCCCCTATCGAATGGCACAATTCCATCATGGCTATACACATAAGAGTAGAGGTTGTCCTATACTCGATTTGGCAAGCCATTCTTATGCCAATAAAGGTAACATCTAACAAGCTAGAAAAGGTCCTCATACTGAGCTAAAGATAGAGCCATGTAGCCCTCACAGTTGTACTGTAAGTCCCGGATGATCACTAATAGATAAGTCCTTAGGGAGAGGAATCTAGAGCACCATAAAAATAGGCCAATGCTCTAGCCCCCTTGTTCCATGTTGCTAAAAAGCATCTTTTAATATTTATTGCATATACCATTAGTCAAGTTATAAGATCATGGCTTTAGTTGAGCACTAGCATCATACTACCCAATGCAATAACCCATAGGTATCGAGGAACAAGGTACAAAGTACTAGAAAATCCTTAGTGCTAACCAAGGTAGACACACGCAACATGCATTAAATGATTAAAGGCGTGTAGGACAATAAGGAAGATTGCATGCTATGCTTGCCTTAAAACACCGATCCTTCGGTAACCTTTAATCTTCAACGTTCTTCTTCTTCTTCTTCTTCTTCTTTTTGATCACCACGTATATCTCACCGACTTGACATAATCATAGAACACCACACAAACATTCATACACATACATGCATAGCATACAATTACATCTACATTAGAACAATACACCAATCATAGAAAAATAAGTAAAAGAGTTTGAAATACTATTCTACGCATCGCTACGAACACATAGTCGCGAGAGGCACGCTAATTGGAGCTACGGTTTGAAAGAAACGGCTTCCGAAAGATCTACTCATAAGAGAAAATGTAAAACTATAAGCTTCATGTGTTTTAACTATATAAAAGCTTATATAAATTGAATTAAGTCAAATTTAGATTTGAATTATAAAACTAAAGTAAAACAAATCATGTTTTATTTATAAAATGTAGTTGCATAATTATTATTCAAATTAGAGTTTAAACCATGAAATTCCAAAAATAGTGGCATGATAAACATTGTTACTAACACGTAGATCTCATTGTAATGAATCTAGCGCAACTTGAACAGGTCAAATCAGAGCTAAAACATAGAAGATATGAATTAAACAAGATTTACTTTAATAAAATAATAGATTAAATCTAACCTTGAATTTAAAAAGTTGAAAACATATCTAATAGTAGTATGAACATGTAGATTATGGAGTTACAAACCTAACGCAAGTTGAACGGGTCAAATCGGAGTTAAAACAGAGAAAATATGGCCTAATGAAGATAGTGGCAATTTTGTAAATATTTTGAATTCAATTTTGTATTGAAAATAATTAAAAACTGAATTAAAACAGTCCTGTGGACCGGTCGTCATTTTTAGAAAAACACAGGGGTCAAAACATAAAAAGTAGGGGCATTGATTGAATTATTTTTGAACTACTCAGGACGGCGGGTTGATTTCATAAAAACTCAGGGTCTCTTTAGCAAAAAGGCCGACGAAGGGGTATCTTCTAATCTAGGTCGTTGATCTCAAATTGGGCGGTGCAGATCAAATCGGGGAACGGAGGTCGCCGGAGCGGCGCTGTGCGCAGTGGCGCCATGGCCGGGGAGCAGAGGAGCTCATCGGTGCTCCTCGTTCTAAGCGTTCCGGCCACCGTTTGGTTCAGGAAAAACTCGAGAAGCAAGAGGAGAAGAAGCCGAACACGATGGAGGGGTCAGAGGGGACCGTGGTGGCTTGGTGATGAAGTTGCACTCAAAGCAGCGGCTTAGGCTCACCGGCGTACCTACGGCGGCGATACTAGAAGAAAAGAGAGCAAGAGAGAAGAAAAGGCGGGTACCGAAGGCTTTCTTACCTCGCGTAGAAGCTTGGCAAGGCAATCTCAGAGGCAGAGGGGTGGTGGAACAGTGAACACAGCCATGGTGGATCTCCTATGGCGGTGGTGGCTTCGCTATGGCTCGGAGCGAGGACGATGGCTTCGACGTGACTAGATGGAGGCGGCGGACATGGGGCTCAGCTTTTATGAGGTAGGGCGGCATGGGGTGCACGGCACGATGCGAAGACGGGGCGAGCACGGACTCCCAGGCGGTGTCATGGGCGGTTGGGACTCGAGCTAGAGGAAGGAGACATCCGACGGGTGGGGTTGCTTTGTCGGTGAGAGAGAGTGTGGGAGAGAGAGACGGCTTCGCAGCTTGGCCTGCTTGGCTGTGGCATGGCGAGAGGAAAAGAGAGGAGGTGGGCCTACGGCTTGGGTTGCTCGGCAGCTGGGCTGCGCAAAGCAAAAAGAAGGCCGAGTAGCCTTAGGGCTACAGACGGGAGGCAGGCCAAGAGGGAGCAGGCCACGGGCCAGATTGAGTAGGGGAAGGCTTGCTCTTTTTTTTCAAATTGTTTTTCCTAATACGTTTTCAAATAGGTTTTGAATTCATTTGAACCTTGAACCCAAAACCAAATTCAAATATTATTTCAACTATACTTTTCAATAAAAATGAGAAATTTTGGTAAGTTTTCAGAAACAAATTTTTACAACTTTTTAAATGCTTTTATTTTCAAATTTTCTTTTCTTTAATTTTAAAACCACTTTCAAACTTATTTCCAAAAGCAATACAAACTATTTTGAATCTTGATTCAAACCACTCAATCAATAAATCAAATGCACTGGCATGTATGCACAACCATGTTGCTACTCCTATGGTGAATTTTATTTTAATGAAAAAAAATATTTCCTACATTTTCATAAGCACATAAAATACCAAAATAAATCATTTTAGCTCTATTTCCAAAGAAGTAAATTGTAGGGTGTTACAATAGATAACTCTACTGATGCGACTTTGGTCCTACATTTTAAGAACCTGCTCAATTCAGAGTGGACTAGAAATGATAGATAGGGTTGTCATCTCCCGCTGCTACCACCCAACCAGAGAACAGGGTGCACTCACAAGCAGAGCATCTTATAAAGCACCATGATTACATGAGACTCGACTACTTAGCCTAACCGGTAAACTAGCAAGCTAAGCGCTCTATGAACCCACACACAAAAGTATTGATAACCTTTAACTAAGCAAGATATATATTCAAAGTAAACATAGCCATGTAGATAAGAATATAATAAATTAATAATAAGTCTTACAAGATGTAGAAGTGAAGATACAAGGCTTTGTCGAGCCTCCAAGACTAGATCTGGAACTTGAGCATGAGCCCAACTCGACCCTCACTCCCGAGCTACTAATCTGCTGAATTGGAGAGCTCTAGATCTAATCCTCCTAGTGTGTCTTGATCTGAATGAGTGATATGAATTAGGGTTTTCAAGATGGCTCTAGGGAGGGGGGTAGGGGCTGCTATATATAGGCCGAGGTAGAGTAGGGGCAAGGAATCGAGGTGGAGTAGGGGGCAAGGAATCGAGGTGGAGTGGAGGGAAAGCAATCGCCACATCATCGATCCACATCAACTCCCTCGACCACCATTGGATAAATCGACCTAAAATCGCCTTAAAATCAATGGTGTAGATCGTAGGAAGGAGTACGAAGCGATGGAGGGCGAGCGGCCTCCATGGTAGGCCGGTCGTCCTATGGGCTGGGCCGGCCAGCCCACTTTCATGGCCGCTTGGCCCAATCTTCGGCGTGGTGTCTTCTAGAACCTTCTAGAGTTGTCTTTCGTAGTTTTCGCAGGTTGAATCACTTGTTGTCATCGATTTGCTTGTTTGGAGTGTATGACAGTGGTCCTGGGAGTTGTTTTCTGGATAAATCCTCCTGCATATAAATATTTACCAAAGCTCATGGAATTCATTAGTTGAAACCCCTATACCTATGTTTGGTGATGGAATTAAGTACATATGCAGGATATGTTGTCGATTTATAATTGATATTAATGACCGTCAACACTATTGTTCCTTGACAACGGTGCCAGAAAGCTTATTGACACTAGATATGGCAAAATTATAAATCCACAAGCACACAGATGTGAATGTATCTTTCACCCAGGATTATTCCAAGGTATTGTATTTCCACGGAGAACGTGAAGTGAACTAGACTAAGAACTAAGTTGTCCAAGGATATAACAAGGGTAAAATAATAGGTAGAGAGGATATATGTGGTTTCTCTGAACTAAGGCAAGACTAAGGAATACTATATCACGATTGTTTACTTCGGGGCACAACCCGCCTAGCAACCAGGAGGGATAACTAGACAAGGTCTGCCACAAGGCCTATGATTTAATAACTAGACCTATCATGGTGGAATATAGAGGATGGATAGGGCTGTCACCACCTACCACCTACCACAATCTATCCGGAGGCCTAGCCATAAACATAAGCAAGTTATAGCCTAAGCACCATGCTTAATCTATAGACTCACTACTCTAATCTTGTACATGATGAAATGAGACTAAAGCACTCTAACCAAGCGGTGAAACCAGAAAACACTATAATATAAATAATACTTAGGTAATGGAAAAGAGCAGAGTTACCATAGAAGATGATGGACTTCACTCGAAGAAGAGCTTCATCCGGTGAAGCACAAGTGGACAGGATGTCAACAGCCCTGGCTCCTCCCCAAGCTTCTCCTTACTCTCTCCCTATCTTCTACTTCTAACTAGTAGAGCTATAGAGCTTCGCCTAGCTACTACTCTCACTTGGAGTGATGGAATGAATGGGGCTCTTTACAAATGATGCTTCACACCACTATTTATAGCTCTCCAAGGTCGGTTGCTGTAGGGGGGGTACTCATAGATGTCAAGTAAGGTGGTGGAGGTAACTTGGGCACTAGGCAGCGTGGTAGGGGCGCCGGCCGGCCCTTGATTTCACCGCTTTTTTATCGTAGGGCCTTGGTTGGCTCCCAAAGGCGGTTGTGAAGGCAGCACATGCGAAGATTTGGCCGGTAAGGTGGTTCCAAGGTTGGTTGGAGGGCTCCAAGTCCATGACAGTGGACCCATGGATCCAAGACCACTCCATCATGACCATCGGTGCAAACCGACTTAAGATCAACGCTGGAGATGGCTTGGAGGACCTCTCCCATGGATCAGTGATGTGGAAGGGCAAGTGGGGCACCGAGCGGTGCCATGGTGGGGCCGGCCAGTGTGGCATGTGGGCCCCTGGCCTCCCTGCCACATCCACTTGCCTCCCAAGTCCATTTTCTTCACCATTTTGCACAATTTTTGTGATAATTCCTACATACAAAAAAATCTACATGTACAAGTGGAACTAGGTGAATTATAAAGCAAATCCTACACATGTGATGATGATTTTTCTAACTTTATCTTGCTTTTGGGTGAAATGTTGATGGTCAAAATAGGTGTTAGTGACCGTTAACACTTGTTGTAGCTTCTGGCAGAGAGCGCTTGTGCGTTCCTACGCTCGAGTCCTTCAAGCGCGACGATGTCATTGCCGCCGCGTCTCCGCCTGTGGGTGTAGTTTCTGCTTTCGATGGGGAGCCGTCGTGACCTATCATTGTGGGAGCTGGCTTTGAGTGCATCATGGTTTGATCCATTCGTTGCGGCGAGCAGTGTGCTCGAGGGGCCCGCTTCCTCGAGTGCATGTGCATCCGAGCGATAGTTGACAGTTTGTGGAAACACATCATGTGACTTCTCTGTTACATAGGATCAGCTCTAGGCTTTAGGCCTGGCCTTATGTGGTGTGGCACCAGTCGGCCTCTCGACAACCTGTGATGCCACTGTGCGGCGATGGTTGATTCTGCTGCTCGTGCGTGCCATGGCTAGTTGCATCCCGCTGACGGCAAAAGCGTTGTCCAGGGCGCGGTTCGACCGTCAAGTCCAATTTCCCAATGCGACAAGTCTAGACTAGGTAGTAGCCGATGATGGGCGGTGACCCATTGGTTCAAGCGATCTCATGATTCCCTAGAAGGATGCGGCCACTGCGAGCCATTCCTTTGTGAGCTCGCCATGAGCCACAGGCCTCAGGCTTCCTAGGTGGAAGTCTTGGCCATGGCCAGTGATGAGAGAGGGCGCTAGTCCCCCTACGCAGGCGAACTATGGGATGAAACCCCCGTGGGGAGTTCCAAGAGTATGCCCACCATGGGTCATGGGACCTAGATTTCTAGGGTGGAGGTCTAAGCCATAGCTATAGGTGGACATAGACGCTGGCCCTTTTGGCGCTGATGGGCACATAGTTTTTGTGGTGGATGTGGCTGTTGTTGGCCATTCCATGAGCGAGTCAAGCGGCGGCGCGAGGAGCCATCGCTTCCTTCAATAATCGAGAGTGCACGACTATCCCCTACCTAGCGCGCCAACTGTCGGTGTTTCATAAACTAGACTAGTAAATGTATACGATTGCCACGCTGCTCTAGGAAGACGATGGTAGCATCCAAAAGATACGAGGATTTATACTAGTTCAAGCTAGGGCCCAACGTCTAGTCTCAGAGATGATCGAGTGTGTGTTTCTCGCTTGAATGCTCTGAAGTTCTTACAATGGGGGTGCAAGAATGGTGGAAGAGGTAGGAGAACCTAAGCTAGGTGATGGTCTGCCCGAAGGGAAGTTTTAGGAGCCCTACTACAATGAAGAATGAGTGAATGAGTAGGGGACTCAAACTGTCTCAAAAGGGTGCCCTAGCCGCCCTTATATAGAGTTTGAGGCCAGGGCGCATACAATGGAGGTGGTTTTCCCGACCGAAGGGTCATAAGCCTAAGGGAGGTCCTAGCTAACTTGGCTTGTATGCTATGCCATCTTATGGAGTATGTCTGGTCATGGCAGTCATCATTGTCTTGTGACCATATCGTGGCAGGATGTGGCGTGGTACATACTATGCCGACCGTGGTGGCATTGTTGGCACGGTGGTGGTTCGCCAGCTGTCCTGTGCGACATGGTCCCCATCATGGTTCATGTCATTGTCTCCTGGTTTCCTAGGGAATGTTACAAGAGTTGGTGGCCGCCCTTAGGTCATCGATCACCTGGTCATCGCTGAGGAGCTGAGGGCCATGATCTCGATCATTGGGGTTGTGGCCCTCATTAGTTCGGGTGGCCTTTAAGTCATGGCCCCCGTTGTGGATCCCACCTCATAGAGGGTGAGATCGTACATGCATCTTGTCGGACCGTGTCTAGCCGGTGGTCATCGTGCCTGTCATCACCACCTTAGGGTGGTGTTGTCTGATCTGATCTTTGTGGCACAGGGCTGGCGTCTAACTGGATTGAGGTGACTATTGTCCCCTTAGTCCTTGCAGGGTCAGTGAGGTGTGCCTGCCCTCACCATAGTAGGTGTACTTGGCAGGGTTCGACCTCTCCCCTCCCCTCCAGGGGTTGAGACGGGGGTGAGGTCATGCACCTTTCGAGCACCGTGCAGCCTAAAGCAGGAGGAAGAGGTTGTGGCCAACCCTAGCCTTAGCTTCTAGCCTGGCTTGCTCGACTCAGCAAGGCCTCAGTCATTCGGGCCTTTGCCAGTTGGCGCATTGTGGGCAGCGTGGCCTGCTACCTAATCATTGCCCTAAGATACCCTGGGGTTATAACCCTGATAAGGTGCAACCCGGGGCCCGAAGTAAGCCAGTAAAAATAAAGTTTATCTATTCATAGACCCAAAAACCATAGGAATCCATCTTTTCCCTTGCCAACTTTACCCTTGTGTTGTCCATGGACAAACTAGTTAGAAGAAATACCTCTATTTCTTATGGAAAATACGATACCCTGAATACTTCTGGGTGAAATGCTACAATGGTAATTCCGTGCACTTGCGGATTATTTCTGCACGCACTAGGAAATACCAACAAGGGCGCAGCATGATGCCGGGAAGCAGAGCTCTCGGCTTGCTATTCAAGGGTGATGTGAAAAAGCTTCCTTGCCTTGTGCAGCCGCTCTTTGGTCTTTGGGTCAGGCATGTCGAAGACATCCACCAGCCGGCAGGTGGCAGCCACCATGTTGTAGGCTACCCAGGGGAAGCGTAGTTTGCTGGGTGCCCCCATGCAGGCGCCGTAATCATTTATGCGAGGTTGTGCGGCTTGCTGCCACACAAAGCCTAGCCTTTGGCGCTCGAGCTCTGCCTCGGCAGCCTCTACCTCTAGGTCCACCTGCTGAGCTCACAAGCGATCTACCTTCTCCTGAAGGTAGTTTGTGCGGCTGTGGGGACTTAGGTCCGGTGGCATGATGTCAACAAAAGATGCTCGGCAATCCTCCGAGGGATATCCCACGAAGGTAGATTGATCGGTGGAGGTGCGCGTAATTAGGAACCGGATGGTGACACAAGGCGTAGAGACAGCAATTTAGATAGGTTCAGGCTGTCTGATCGACGTAATACCCTATGTCATGTGTCTTTGGTGTATTGTATTGATCTGGATAACCATGCAGATCGATGTCCACTAGGGGACCCCTGCCTCTCCTTATATACTCTGGAGGGGTAGGGTTATAAGGAAAGTATCCTATTTGATACTATACAATATCTTGCGGCGCACGTTGACTAGTGTCATGCATGCCTTGATCTGGTGGGACCCCTGCCTCTCCTTATATACTCTAGAGGGGTAGGGTTACAAGGAAAGTATCCTATTTGATACTATACAATATCTTGTGGCGCACGTTGACCAGTGCCATGCATGCATTGATCTGGTGGGCAAGGCCACCTCTGATGGTGTGGCCCGTGTCTTCTCTTGTGGATATCGAAGGTCATATCACCCATAGCTAGTCACCGAGCACCTTGTATCCATTGTGCAATGCCGTCTTGAGCTTGTTCGAGCAGGTGCGAACAAAGCCAAGCAGTCAAACTCATGGTCCGACCACCGTGATGAGTTGCCGAGAAGTTGTGAACTGTCGCCGAGTAGTGTGAACCGTCATCGAGCAGTGTGAATCGTCGCCAAGCAGCGTGAACCATCGCTGAGCAGCATGAACCGTCACCGAGCAGCATATCCCAAGTTAGGCTTGCCATAAGGATGTAAGGAGCTCAAGTTTAAAATCTAAAAATTCTTCAACTTAGGAGAAGTGTAGCCACTTAGACTCCATCAATAAGGATGGTAAATCAATAAATAAGCACTACATTCACTGCCAGGTGAAGTGTATCCACTTAGTCCCCAAGCCTACTAGAAAATGAAGAATGAATCTTGTAGCAGGGTCAAAGAAAAGAAGTCTAAAAGCTTGCTGACATCATCTAACATGCGCGTATCAAGACCCTAGATGTGCTGCCCAAGATCAGCACCCTGATTCAAATAGCATGGAGCAGCTTGATAGCACACCGATGACATGTAGCAATATCCGACCACCAAGGGAGTCCTCAGCATAGCTAGCGATGTCCGAGCACCAAGGAGGCCCCGGCGTAGCTAGTGATGTCCGAGCACCGATGAGTCCCTAGCGTAGCTAGCAATGTCCGAGCACCGAGGAGTCCCCGGCATAGCTAGCGATGTCCAAGCACCAAGAAGTCCCTATCATAGCTGGCGATGTCCAAGCACCAAGGAGTCCCCATGCGTAGCTGGCGATGTCCGAGCACCGAGGAGTCCCCAGCGTAGCTAGCGATGTCCGAGCACCGAGGAGTCCCCAGCGCAGCTGGTGATGTCCGAGCACCAAGGAGTCCCCGGCATAGCTGGCGATGTCCGAGCACCGAGAAGTCCACGGTGTAGCTGGCGATGTCCGAGCACCGAGGAGTCCCCAGCGTAGCTAGCGATGTTCGAGCACCGAGGAGTCCCCGTCGTAGCCGGCGATGTCTGAGCACCAAGGAGTCCTCGACGTAGCTGGTGATGTTCGAGCACCAACGAGTCCCCGTGCATAGCTGGCGATGTCCGAGCATCGAGGAGTCCCCATCATAGCTGGCGATGAAGCATGAGCGATGAACAGTCCGATCAACTAGTTGGCGGCAAAGTGAGCATCGAGTAGAAGCGATCGGCGAACAGTATGATCAACTGGTCGGCAACGAAGTCCATGAACCTAGCGGTTCGACCAGTTGATCGATGGAGAAGTCCGAGCACCAGGTGATCCAATCACCTAGACGATGATCCTGCAATACAAATATGTAGAACGGGTAGTACAAGATGTAAAAATATATGAACTCCGGAGAAGAATCAATAATGGTGATGAAATAGCGTATGCAGCTCGGCGATCAGTTGGTGTGAAGACGTATTTATATTTAATATAAACCGCCTGACTAGTTAGTGTGTAGCTGAGTTTCTAGCCCTAGCTAGTCCGTTAACCATAACGTGGAGCGCGGAGCCCTTGTGCGTGTAGGAAGAACAAAGTGTTGCTAAGGAGCCACTATCGACCACCCATAACGCAGAGGGCAGACGCTCATGCATGTGTAGGGAGGAGTCGGAGACAGCGCCGTCTCTGGGGACATCCGAGCATCAACATGACTGTTCGGGGATTTGCATTAGACTTGTTGTATGTCATCTTTAAGATGGTATACATGAAAGAAAATCGTTTGGAGAGCAAACATGGAGAAAACAGCTCCGAGAAACATTATGGCGATATATGAAAATCGGAGAATATTTAGAAAAATATTAAAGTGTGACTTAGCTTTACACAGAATGTTGGGTCGGCGGCGTATGGTGTTATCTGGTTGGTGACGCGGGTAGCTCGCTTAGCGGCTCGCTTGATGGCTGGAACAAAGTTGATCTCGTGTTGGAGTAGGACAGACATAGTTGGAGCTTGGCGGTGTCAATCCACATACAAAGACGTGCGTCCAGGTTGTCAAAGGATGTCAACGCAATCCGCCGAGTTACCATGAAGGATGTTGATCTTGAGTTACGCCATTTGGTTCGCTAGGGATTAGCACGCATGAGCCCCACAGTGGGCGCCAACTATCAACAAAAGATGCTCGGCACTCCTCCGAGTGGTATCCCACGAAGGTAGATTGATCGGTGGAGGTGCGCGTAATCAAGAACCGGATGCTGACACAAGGCGTAGAGACAGCGATTTAGACAGGTTCGGGCCGTCTGATCGACGTAATACCCGACGTCATGTGTCTTTGGTGTATTGTATTGATCTAGATAACCATGTAGATCGATGTCCACTAGAGGACCCCTGCCTCTCCTTATATACTCTAGAGGGGAAGGGTTGCAAGGAAAGTATCCTATTTGGTACTATATAATATCTTGCGGCGCATGTTGACCAGTGTCGTGCACACCTTGATCTTGTGGGCTGGGACAGCTCTAATGGTGTGGCCCATGTCTTGTCTTGTGGATACCAGGGGTCATATCCCCCACATGTGAGCTCGGACGCATCATCGGTGGGAACCTCACCGTCGATGTAGAAGCACATGTGCGGTGGAGCGTAGTAGCTTGTAACAGAACCGACCAAATTATAAGAACATAAGTACAAAAACAATCACTGAAGTGATCAAATTCCTGTACTTAAGCTCCCATAATCCCGGTAGTCCAGAAATCATGAAGGATTTCAAACAACTCTCGACACACAAACCAAGACCGTAGTGATTCAACACAACACATCATTCGTTACAACATTTCACAAGTGGCATCCAGATTACATCCATCAGAGTGCAAATAAAATATTACAAACCAAGTTTAAATTTGCGGAAGCAACATAGTTTAGTACATAACTTCATAGTTTCAAATACATTGCCAGATCTTAGTCATGTCCCACAAAAGCATCATTAGGTACGAGAACTAGGAGAGACCGTGCCCAACGGTCTAGTCTTCATCCCCAGCCGGGAGAAGGCAATACTTGCAGCAACCAAAGTAGAACTGGTCATCTGCAATAGGTGGGAGATAAACCCTGAGTACGAGAAGGTACTCAGCTAGACTTACCCGTCAAAACCAGAAATAAAGGACACCAAGGGTCATGCAAGGCTTATGAGGTGGGCTAGCTTGACACAGTTGCATAAAAGAGCTTATGAATATAGTGACCAATTTAAACTTAGCATCAAGTTTATCATCATTTACTTGTCCACTAGATTAGCACATGTACTATAGCACTCACTTATTAGGAGCAAACAATATTAACCATAGCAGGTATAATCAGGTTGTCATCATCATATCATCATTTCTGAACCATTATGTTATTTAGTGTATCTACTTTGGAGATAAGCCCGTCAAGTTCTCACTAACTGGGAGAGACGGCGACTCAAATCGAATTACAACTCAGCTGAGGGGTATTCCTAACTCTCACCCTGGCATACTTTGCAAGGGTAGCCGTGGGTCACCTTTGGTACAACTCAGGAACCAAATTCACGGGTTCGATCAGCGCCAACACTCTCAGGGATTACCCTTCTGCCAGGATGATCAGGACTTTTAAATCACCTGCCCTTGGACTCACGCCTATGGCTCCCTTCCGAGGCGTACTTTATACTTATCGACTCCTGGCCTGAGGTGAGCTACTCGACTTCGTGGTCGGTCTCTGGACCCGGCCAACTAAGAGAGAGGCATGCATTCAACATGAACAGGAAAGGCTCCAAGATTCGGTCCTTAAGCGACACAGACGGAGTCACTACACACCGGCAAGCCTCCGCCCGGTCTTCATTTCAAATTAAGACAGTTTCTTTTCCACGATAGCAAATATAGCCAACCGTGCCATATGTATATCCCTATATCTCGCAGGTGACAGGAAATCACCTAACTTCTACCGTGTTTAAGCAGGGCTAAGCACTACACGAGCTTGACCTACATAGGATTCAGGGTATCAATATCTGGACAAGGATTGGATAACCAATGCAGCAAGTGTTTGTATCCAACACCTAAACTTAATGCAACAATATATATATGTAACAATAATACTTTAACTGCATTTCGGAAATTAGGAGGCTTAATATGCTCCAGGGCTTGCCTTTCACAAAGTTGCACAGACGGTGATCCGGGCACTCAATGGTGACCTCGTCTGGCACTTCTCCCGAGGGCTGCACCTCCTGAACCTCCGGTGTTGGCTGCTGCTGCTCCCCGCTCGGTTCCTCAAATTCCAGCAGTGTCACCCCTTACGGTACACCTATTGCATGCCGATGCACAAGATAAATATCATGGATACATAAGGAATGACATGATGCTCATGATGAATGGATCACAGTAAGTGTTTAATGAAAACATCACTGGACACTCGTTTACCGATTAAGAACAGCTCTATTCAAATCACTTTGAAACATGTATCTAACTTAACTTGAAGAACAAGATCAACTTACCTAACTTGCATAGCCTAAGATAAAGATGCTCATCTTCAGTTAAAGGCCTAACACCTAGGAACATTACCACAAATTTAGGAATAGTAAAGGCATATTTAAATCAACAGTTAAAGTTTCATATGCAAACGAGCAGTTCCTTAATTCAATCACAACAAGAGTTCTACAATTTCAAATGACTTGCAAGAGGACATTCTGGAAAGCTTATGAAATTCTCTACAAATCATTTATAAACATCAAAGCATGATTCTTACGTTAACCAAATCGAATTCAAGTAAACATAGAATCTGTCCAGAAATGGCAGGTTTACTAATTTAAATATTTAGTGATGATGCAAAAGCATAATTGGACCAAACCAAGTTTACCAACTTGTTGTGCATACCAGAGGAACATTAGAAAGTATAGTGCCAACTTCTAAATAAATTATTTAATGTCATTTTCTAATTTATTTAGTTAATTAGGTGATTAAAGCAACATATAGTAAAACTGTACAGAAAAATCTACAAAAATTACAGTAGCTACCTCATGCTTCACATAGACTACCATAAAAATTTCAAAGCAATTGGACAAGTAGAACTTGCTGTATCAAAAATAACAGATGGCAGGTCTATTTCTAGCATAATTAGAAAACCCTATTGAAAAGTGTTAAGCAACAGATTTCACATTTTCCTAGTATCATTCTAGCATAAGAATAGCACTCACCAAATTTTACCTTTACTGGATCTATAGAAAAATTATGAAAATTCATACAAGATCCATCCATGCAAACAAGAGAATTACCTAACTCTTACCTACAATGTCCAAAATTTATGAAAAGTTAACTACAAGCTACTCATGAAATGAGCAGTACACCATAAAAATTTCATGACATTTGGAGCTACACAGAAAAAGATATAATTACCCCTATTTCCCACATGATTAAAAGAGATAATTAGCAACTCCATTTTTCATAGCAGAACATGGCATAAATTATATTTTTAATATAAACTAGACATTACCCGAAACTCAACAAAATTGGAACCACATCATTTAGATCTACCAACCAAGAGATATACATTTTTGAATATGTACTCAAATCTGTGAAAAAGAATAAAACAAAATAAAATGGAAACCTAACCAACTACTGCTGGGCCGGCCCGGAAAGACACGGCGGCCCGCGACGCACGCGCGTCAGCACTCAGCGCGGCCTAGAAATGGTGCGGCCCACGGACGGCTCCTGCCTACGCGCGGCTGCTGACGAGCAGGCCCCGCAAGTCAGAGAGACAGACAGGGGAGGGAAGAAGAACGACGGCGGTAGCTCATCGCCGGTGGCAGCTCCGACGAGGACACCGGTACCAGCGTGTTCACCTCACCCGTCCGCACCTAGGGGTACCATCAATTGCAGCAATTTCAGCGGCTAGGGGAAATGGCGACGGCCATGGCGGCGCACGGCCGCGGGTTGGCTAGCTCCGGTGAGCCAACGGCGTCACGGCCCTAGTGGTCGACCCTACGAGCATCAGCATCACTAACAGGACCTAAGGCAAGGGAAAAAGGAGGTAGCAAGAGGCTTGAGCGGCACAGGCACGTGCGAGCTCGGCCAGCGGCGGTCATGGCGACCCGGTGGAGCCGCCTTCATGGTGAGTTCTACCTGAGGCGAAAACAAGATTACGGTGAGGTCGAGGATGTGGAGGAGCTCACGGTGGTGCTGTGGTTCAGGGGAATCGAACAACGGCGCTCGGTTTCGGTTGATTTGGCTCGCGGCGGCCACGGCTTCCCAATCACCGCGCTCGCGTGGAAGAGGATGGTAGAGAGGAAATGGCGAGATGAAGAGGGAGTGAGCGAGGCGCTAGCTTTCATCTAGGAGCATGGCACGCGACGTGGAGGCGCTAGCAGAGCATGCACGCCACATGGTGGCCAGACTCTGAATCGGTCAGCCACGGCATTCACTCACGGTTTTCTAAAACTTCGATTCAGTGCTCCATGGCGACGACTGACAATGAGACTTGACGACGTTTGATCTCATAAACCATGACGAGTTAGTGGAAGAAACGTACTTGAAAGTTGTAGAGTGAAGATAGGGCTCCAACAATGCTTGAGACACCAATAGCTAATTCTCCATGGATCATGAGTTGTATCAAGCCAAAGTTGGCTCAATCAAACTGAAACTGCATTAGGACTTAGAAAAATTTTCTAAGTATGAAATCAGCAGGGAAACTTGACTTGTGGGCCCTGTTTGAGCATGTTCTAGCCATTTTCATGAGATGGTCATATTGAGACTTTTGTTCCTTGATAAATTGGCTACAACTTTGGTAGAGGGTGCACATCCATGCAAGGTCTCTAGGTTGGACTTTTGAATCAGTCAAATAGTGGCACTCTATAGGTCACCCTAAGTCAAACCTCCACCTAGAGGGCAATTTAGTCATTTTGGTCCACATGAACAATGTCCCATCAATTACCCTAAGTGTAGTTAAGGTGTATTAGACCATAATCAACCACTCTACACAAGTGATACACCAACTTCTAAGTATCACATGTGATGAAACAACAAAACACTCAATTTACCCTAATGTTGCAATTCCATGTTTCACATGTTTCATGACTTTGTTGCAATTTTACACTTGTCAAATTACACTACCAAGTTGCCATGTTTCAAGGTATGAGAAACCCATGTTGCATTCACATGTTGCACCACTACCATTCACAAACAATCAAGTATGAAACAAACATAATTGAGAATGTTGCATATGCATGTTTCAGTAACAATGGCATGATGAGATAGATGATGCACATATTTATGAAATGAGATGCAATTTTGTAGGAGCCAAACACCTAGGGTGTTACAGCCCTCCCCCTTAGAAAAATCTTGTCCCGAGATTTGGAAAGCGTACCATTCAGTATAGAAAGTCAAAAAATTTTCCTTTAGATAATCTTCCCGCTCCCATGTTGCATCCCGATCACTATGATTACTCCAAACTACCTTGTATAACTTAACAACTCGCCTACGAGTCACCCTTTCTTGAGTATCCAGAACCTGCACGGGCTTCTCCTCATAAGAAAGATCAGATTTCAATTCGATTCTCCTCGTTGCTACTCTTTCCTCGGGAATACGGAGACACTTCTTCAGCTAAGACACATGGAATACCGGGAATATAGCTCCCATTTCACATGGTAGATCGAGTTTATAGGCTACTCTTCCACTTTTCTCGATAATTTGGTAAGGTCCAACATATCAAGGCTCAAGCTTCCTTTTAATTCCAAAACATTTTACTCCTTTCATAGGGGATGCCTTTAGATAAACATGGTCACCTACTTCAAACTCAATAGGTTTTCTTCTCTTATTAGCATAGCTCTTTTGTCTAGCCTGAGCGGCAGTCATATTCTTCTATATAGTTCGGACTTGCTCTTCGGCTTCTTTTACAAAATCAATACCATAGAATCTTCTTTCTTCGGGTTCTACCTAGTTTAAAGGAGTCCTACACTTGTGGCCATAAAGAGCTTCAAAAGGAGCCATTTTGATACTCTCTTGATAACTGTTGTTATAAGAGAATTCAGCGAGAGGCAACCATTCCTCTCAAGAGCCTTTGCAAGAGATAAGACAAGCTCTAAGCATGTCTTCAAGAATATGATTAACACGCTCAGTCTGTCTCGATGTTTGCGGATGATAGGCAGAACTGCGGATTAGATGAGTGCCAAGATTCTAATGTAAGCATTCCCAAAAGCGAGCCGTGAATTGTGGTCCTCTATCTGAAACAATGGATTTGGGCACACCATGGAGACGTACCACTTGTTGAAAATAAATATCAGCATAATTGTGAGGGTGATAGGTAGACTTGACCAGAATAAAGTGAGCGGATTTGGTTAGACGATCTATGATAACCCAGATGGAATCACAACCCTTATTGGTAATGGGTAACCCAACAATGAAATCCATAATAATTTCTTCCCACTTCTAGCCAGGAATAGAGAGTGGCTGCAATAACCCTGGCCTCATGTGAATAGCCTTGACTCTGCAACAGTTATCACACCTTGCCACGTAGGCTATGATTTCTTTCTTCATCTTGGTCCACCAATAATACAGCTTGAGATCTTGATACATTTTACTGCTACCAGGATGGATTGACAATCTAGAAGAATGGGCTTCAGCCATAATTTGATTTCTAAGTTCTTTGTCTTTGGGTATTACAAGCCTATCATTAAACCAGAGAATTCCTTTGTCATCGACCCTAAAATGCTTGGTCTCCTGCTCTTTCATCTTCCGCTTGATGTGAAACACACCCACATCAGTCTTCTAGAGTTCGATAATTTGACTTCTAAGAGAGCAATCCATAGTGATATTGTGGAGTACTATAGGATGAAGGAGGTGTGCCAGATGAAAGTCTTCACTAACTAAGGAATTGAAATGGGCCTTTCTGCTTAAGGCATCAGCAACCACATTTGCCTTGCCAGGATGGTAGTGTACTTGAAGGTTGTAGTCTTTGATTAATTCTAACCATCGTCATTGACGCATGTTCAACTCGGGTTGAGTAAAGATGTACTTGATACTTTTATGGTCAGTATAGATGTTGCACACATTACCTAGCAAGTAATGTCTCCAAATCTTCAGGGCATGAACAACCGCGGCTAGCTCTAAGTCATGGGTAGGATAATTGATTTCATGCTTTCGAAGCTGGCGCGAAGCATAAGCAATGACTCGGCCCTCCTGCATAAGAACACACCCCAAACCGGTGCCACATGCATCATAATAGACATCAAAAGGCTTCTCGATGCCAGGTTGTGCCAATACAGGAGCAGAAGTTAGTAAGGTCCGCAAAGTGTGGAAAGCCTCTTCACACTTCGGAGTCCACACAAACTTCTCATCCTTTTGAAGTAGTCGAGTCATGGGCTTGGCAATTTTTGAGAAATCTGGGATAAATCGACGATAATAGCCAGCCAAACCTAGGAAACTTCGGACTTCTGTGACCGTAGTAGGTGTCTTCCACTCTAGGACTTCTTGCACCTTAGTAGGGTCAACCGAAATCCCATCTCCAGATAACACATGACCTAGAAAAGGTACCTTGTTCAACCAGAATTCACACTTGCTGAACTTAGCATAAAGCTGGTTGTCACGTAATCGAGTTAAAACAATTCTCAGATGTTCAGCATGCTCTTCTTCATTCTAAGAATATACAAGGATATCATCAATGAACACGATGACGAACTTGTCCAATTCCGGCATGAATACAGAATTCATTAGGTACATAAAGTGTGCTGGAGCATTTGTCAACCCAAAGGACATGACAAGATATTCAAACAAGCCATAATGAGTAGAGAAAGCTGTCTTAGGTATATCTTCAGGACAAATTTTGATCTGATGGTAGCCAGACCTCAAATCGATCTTGGAGAATACCTTAGCTTTGGAGAGTTGATCAAATAGAATATCGATGTGAGGAAGAGGGTATTTGTTCTTGATAGTAATAGCATTAAGGGGGTGATAATCCACGCACATGCATAGAGACTCGTCCTTCTTCTTCACAAAGATAGCCGGACAACCCCAAGGAGAAGAACTAGGCCAAATCAAACCTTTCTTTAATAGCTCATTCAACTGAACCTTCAGCTCAGCCAACTCATTGGGCGGCATTCTATAGGACCTTCGAGAAATAGGAGCCGTACCCGGAATGAGTTCTATCTTGAATTCTACCTCATGGTCCGAGGTAATCTAGGTAAGTCATCAGGGAAGACATCTGGAAACTCATAGACAACCAGTATATCCTCATTGGTTTTGGCTAGGATAGCATTGGCTGTATTGTGGATAGCGATATCACGAGGCAACTGCACTAGAAAACTCTTCTTATCCACAGGATCTCTCAACATTACCACACGGGTTGATGTATCGATCAACACTCCATTCCCGCTCATCCACTTCATCCCTAGGATTACATCGATTCCTACCCCCCGGCAGAACTACAAGATCCGCAAGGAACTCTCGATCCCCAATCTCAATCTTTACATCTTTAACTACTTGGTTAGTCATGATATTATTCCCAGCAGCACTAATACAATAACCACCCTTGACAATTGTAATCACATTCATCTTATGCTTAGATGCAAAAGTAGAACTCACAAAGGAATGTGAAGCACCAGAATCAAAGAGAACAACTGTAGGGTGATCATTAACAAGAAACTTACCAGCGGTGACCACTTCACCAGCAGGAATTTCCTCCATAGTAGTGTAGTGAACATGCCCCTGACAGATGTTTCCCTGAGCATTCTGCTTGAGAGGATAGGGACAAGTACTAGCCCAGTGACCAGGCCGGCTTGTTACAGTTCCAGCACGGCCTGTTAGCTGATGGGACATTAGAGCTACCCTGCCCAGAGGTATTCTTTGGCAAGGAAACTATATACCCCTTACGGAAACCAGTTTTAGCTTGATTCTTCTTCTGAGGTGGGCGGTACTGGACATTAGCATTCGGTGGACGATATTGGGTTTTGGATACCACTGGTGCCTTAGACTGAGAAGCACCTGCCTCAAAGTTTCTTTTATGGGTCTTGGAAGCAGCATATACCTTATCATTATTCTCCTAAGTCAGGGTGTCACTGATAAACTCAATGAAGGTGACACACTTACAGTTGCCCATAGACTTCATTAGTTTAGGGGAAAGTCCCCTCTTGAAACTAGCTATCTTTTTGGCATCAATATCAACGAACTCAGGAGCATACCTCGCCAGGTTATTAAATGTCTGAAGGTATTCATTAAGACTCTTGTTGCCTTGAGTTAGCTTCATGAACTCAGTATGCTTATTAATTGCCATGAGACCAGGAGGGATAAAATGTCCTTGGAAAGCTGCCTAGAACTAGTCCCAAACCACCTCAACATTTGCAGGGAAGGTGGTCCTGTGATGGGTCCACTAGATGCCTGCAGGGCCTTGGAGCTGGTGTCCTCCATACGAGGCCTTCATACCTTCTGTCAATCGGAGCAATCCAAACCTTTGCTCTATCGTACTCAACCATTCATCATCTTGTAATGGTTCTTCTGCCTCTCTAAAGATAGGAGGCTTTGTGTCCATGAAGTCCTTAAAGCTGCTATACTGGTTTGGCTCTGGTCCCTAGTGGACATGTCGATCATCGCGGTTAGCCAGTTGGTGCATAGCCTCAGCTAGCATGTGCCGACTTTCGACGACTGTCTACATTAGCTCAGCTGGTGTGGGCGGTGGTGGAGGAGGTGGTTGTTTCTCATCTCCAAGGCTACGACCGCGACAAAGATTATAAGCCATCTACAAAATGTATAGCCAATGAGCACTGACGATGTGGATATTTTGTAGATGAATTGTATAATTATGCCAAACTGACTCCAATGGAGAAAATGAATTTATACTATCAACAGAGGCACAATCATCCATCACAATCACACAACTCATCAAGCGCATCGATTGACACATTAATGCGATGAACTTAACCAACAACAAGATCTATAGACCGCATAGATGGAATTTATCAAAGGCTCACATACGGGGAGCATAACACATTTGATAGGTTACATCCAAGCCATAGAGGTTCCAAACTTACATCAAGGGTAACATAGGGTTCGATATTACATCCCAACGATTAACTTATTACAAAGCTAATCGTTCATGCATGAGGATCAACAAAAGACTAGCTCTAGCGCATTAGCTAAGTAGTAAGCTAAACTACGCATCGTCCTCAGAGTCAGTGTCGAAGATCTCTCCTCCATCTTCATCACTAGCAGGTTCTAGCTCCTCATCTTCCTCCTCTCCAGGTGGAACGTCCTTAGGTCCATTAATCTCAATGTCATCATCATCTTTAGCCATGATGACACCAGAGCCCATCTCATCCTCATCGTCAGGGGGCAGGAGAGGGTGAAGCTGATTGTGTAACAGGTGAACCTCCTCATGGAGATGGTCATTGTACTCTTCTGCAACTGCTGCTCTAGCTCAACCTATCGTGCTCTCAATGCATTCTCTTCGTTCTAGGCTTCATTCCGCTGGTTCAGCACGTGAATCAACATGCGCTCACAGTTGCGGTGAGCAACCATCAACCTCTGAACCTCCAGGGTTTCTTGATCCCGTTCCTGTGTTACTCGCTCCAAACGCTGCTGAGCCGCACTCCTCTCAGCAATCACCCGGGCCAGCTCTGCCCTCAGTCTTTCCTCCTCAGTAGGCTCCGGACGGGGCTCACGAGGAGCTAACTGGCGACGAGGCGCCCTACCTCTAGCGGACTTGCGAGCGGTGCATTTTGTGTGCGCCATCTGTAGCAAAAAGTTGCAACGTAAGGGAAGAATCATTTAAGGGATACGGAATTTAATTAGTCGAGACCATCAAATTTTAAAGGAGGGAGTAATGCAAGAAATGCCATGTATGCTTGAACATGATGCATGCACAATCCGTACGTCCTCACAAACCTAGAAAAATTTAAAGGCTAGCGAAATATACGGTGGCATACATACGTTCTCTCATATACGGTAGCTAGTCGATCTACAACGATACGTTGTTAGTGTACCTACAGCAAATTTCATTTCAGCCCAATAATTTTCCAAAAAGGCATATAAAGTAAGCAGTAAACTAAATACTTTCATACATACATCCCCCGATGTATATACTCTAGTATCACAGCTACCCAACCGAGATACCCACACTTAAGTACTCTCATAGATACATGATCGAACATGTAAGTATGCGAGCAACCACAACTACTCTCCCCTAGACCGACGGTTGGATGGTCATGCTCTCACAACTCCCACTTACCAGAGCGTAGAGGTATTTTGATCCATACATTACCACCCAAGCGGATGGCATCCATACAATAGCACGCCGTATGGACAACGAAACAGAAACAAGTAGGAACCCCCCAAGTTAGTACTTTAATAAGCCACCTAAGAGTCCTTATTTGGGCATAAAGGATATGACCACTGGCAACACTTAGTATTTAATTTAGAATTTTCACAAATACTTTTGTTTTAAATACACAAATGACATGTTTAGTGTCGAATCTTGCTCTGATGCCAGTTGTAATAGAACCGACCAAATTATAAGAACGTAAGTACAAAAACAATCACCGAAGTGATCAAATTCCTGTACTTAAGCTCCCATAATCCCGGTAGTCCGGAAATCATGAAGGATTTCAAACAACTCTCGACATACAAACCAAGACCATAGTGATTCAACACAACACATTATTCGTTACAACATTTCACAAGTGGCATCCGGATTACATCCATCAGAGTGCAAATAAAATATTACAAACCAAGTTCAAATTTGTGGATGCAACATAGTTTAGTACATAACTTCATAGTTTCAAATACATTGCCAGATCTTAGTCATGTCCCACAAAAGCATCATCAGGTACGAGAACTAGGAGAGACCGCGCCCAATGGTCTAGTCTTCATCCCCAGCCGGGAGAAGGCAATACGTGCAGCAACCAAAGTAGAACTGGTCATCTGCAACAGGTAGGAGATAAACCCTAAGTACGAGAAGGTACTCAGCTAGACTTACCCGTCAAAACCAGAAATAAAGGACACCAAGGGTCATGCAAGGCTTATGAGGTGGGCTAGCTTGACACAGTTGCATAAAAGAGCTTATGAATATAGTGACCAATTTAAACTTAGCATCAAGTTTATCATCATTTACCTGTCCACTAGATTAGCACCTGTACTATAGCACTCACTTATTAGGAGCAAACAATATTAACCATAGCAGGTATAATCAGGCTATCATCATCATATCATCATTTCTGAACCATTATGTTATTTAGTGTATCTACTTTGGAGATAAGCCCGTCAAGTTCTCACTAACCGGGAGAGACGGCGACTCGAATCGAATTACAACTCAGCTGAGGGGGTATTCCTAACTCTCACCCTGGCATACTTTGCAAGCGTAGCCGTGGGTCACCTTTGGTACAACTCAGGAACCAAATTGGCGGGTTCGATCTGCGCCAACACTCTCAGGGATTACCCTTCTACTAGGACGATCAGGACTTTTAAATCACCTGCCCTTGGACTCATGCCTATGGCTCCCTTCCGAGGCGTACTTTATACTTATCGACTCCTGGCCTGAGGTGAGCTACTCGGTTTCATGGCCGGTCTCTGGACCCAGCCAACTAAGAGAGAGGCATGCATTCAACATGAACAGGAAAGGCTCCAAGATTCGGTCCTTAAGCAACACAGACGGAGTCACTACACACCGACAAGCCTCCGCCCGGTCTTCATTTCAAATTAAGACAGTTTCTTTTCCACGATAGCAAATATAGCCAACCGTGCCATATGTATATCCCTATATCTCGCAGGTGACAGGAAATCACCTGACTTCTACCGCGTTTAAGCAGGGCTAAGCACTACATGAGCTTGAGCTACATAGGATTCAGGGTATCAATATCTGGACAAGGATTGGATAACCAATGCATCAAGTGTTTGCATCCAACACCTAAACTTAATGCAACAATATATATATGTAACAATAATACTTTAACTGTATTTCGGAAATTAGGAGGCTTAATATGCTTCGGGGCTTGCCTTTCACAAAGTTGCACGAACGGTGATCCGGGCACTCAACGGTGACCTCGTCTGGCACTTCTCCCGATGGCTGCACCTCCTGAACCTCCGGTGTTGGCTGCTGCTGCTCTCCGCTCGGTTCCTCGAATTCCAGTAGTGTCACCCCTTCTGGTTCACCTATTGCATGCCAATGCACAAGATAAATATCTTGGATGCATAAGGAATGACACGATGCTCATGATGAATGGATCACAGTAAGTGTTTAACGAAAACATCACTGGACACTCGTTTACCGATTAAGAAGAGCTCTATTCAAATCACTTTAAAACATGTATCTAACTTAACTTGAAGAACAAGATCAACTTACCTAACTTACATAACCTAAGATAAAGATGATCATCTTCAGTTAAAGGCCTAACACCTAGGAACATTACCACAAACTTAGGAATAGTAAAGGCATACTTAAATCAACAGTTAAAGTTTCATATGCAAACGAGTAGTTCCTTAATTCAATCACAACAAGAGTTCTACAATTTCAAATGACTTGCAAGAGGACATTCTGGAAAGCTTATGAAATTCTCTACAAATCATTTATAAACATCAAAGCATGATTCTTACGTTAACCAAGTCGAATTCAAGTAAACATAGAATCTGTCCAGAAATGGCAGGTTTACTAATTTAAATATTTAGTGATGATGCAAAAGCATAATTGGACCAAACCAAGTTTACCAACTTGTTGTGCATACCAGAGGAACATTAGAAAGTATAGTGCCAACTTCTAAATAAATTATTTAATGTCATTTTCAAATTTATTTAGTTAATTAGGTGATTAAAGCAACATATAGTAAAACTGTACAGAAAAATCTACAAAAATTACAGTAGCTACCTCATGCTTCACATAGACTACCATAAAAATTTCAAAGCAATTGGACAAGTAGAACTTGTTGTATCAAAAATAACAGATGGCAGGTCTATTTCTAGCATAATTAGGAAACCCTATTGAAAAGTGTCAAGCAACAGATTTCACATTTTTCCTAGTATCATTCTAGCATAAGAATAGCACTCACCAAATTTTACCTTTACTGGATCTATAGAAAAATTATGAAAAATCACACAAGATCCATCCGTGCAAACAAGAGAATTACCTAACTCTTACCTACAGTGTCCAAAATGTATGAAAAGTTAACTACAAGCTATTCATGATATGAGCAGTACACCATAAAAAATTTCGTGCCATTTGGAGCTACACAGAAAAAGATATAATTACCCCTATTTCCCACATGATTAAAAGAGATAATTAGCAACTCCATTTTTCATAGCAGAACATGGCATAAATTATATTTTTAATATAAACTAGACATTACCAGGAACTCAACAAAATTGGAACCACGTCATTTAGATCTACCAACCAAGAGATATACATTTTTGAATATGTACTCAAATCTGTGAAAAAGAATAAAACAAAATAAAATGGAAACCTAACCAACTACTGCTGGGCCGGCCTGGAAAGACACGGCGGCCCACGACGCGCACGCGTCAGCACTCAGCGCGGCCCAGAAACGGCGCGGCCCACGGCCGGCTCCCGCCTGAGCGCGGCTGCTGACGAGCGGGCCCCGCAAGTCAGAGAGACAGACAGGGGAGGGAAGAAGAACGACGGCGGTAGCTCATCGCCGGTGGTAGCTCCGGCGAGGACACCGGTACCAGCGTGTTCACCTCACCCGTGCGCACCTAGGGGTACCATCAATTGCAGCAATTTCAGCGGCTAGGGGAAATGGCGACGGCCATGGCGGCGCACGGCCGCGGGTTGGCCAGCTCCGGTGAGTCGACGGCGTCACGGCCCTAGTGGTCGACCCTACGAGCATCAGCATCACTAACAGGACCTAAGGCAAGGAAAAAAGGAGGCAGCAAGAGGCTCGAGCGGGATAGCCACGTGCGAGCTCGGCCGACGGCGGTCATGGCGACCCGGTGGAGCCGCCTTCACGGTGAGTTCTACCTGAGGCGAAAACGAGATTATGGTGAGGTCAAGGATGTGGAGGAGCTCATGGTGGTGCTGTGGTTCAGGGGAATCGAACAACGGCGCTCGGTTTTGGTTGATTTGGCTCACGGTGGCCACGGCTTCCCGGTCACCGCGCTCGCGTGGAAGAGGATGGTAGAGAGGAAATGGCGAGATGAAGAGGGAGTGAGCGAGGCGCTAGCTTTCATCTGGGAGCACGGCGCGCGACGTGGAGGCACTAGCAGATCATGCACGCCACGCGGTGGCCAGACTCTGAATCGATCGGCCACGGCGTTCACTGATGGTTTTCTGAAACTTCGATTCAGTGCTCCATGGCGACGACTGACAGTGAGACTTGACGACGTTTGATCTCATAAACCGTGACGAGTTAGTGGAAGAAACGTACATGAAAGTTGTAGAGTGAAGATAGGGCTCCAACAATGCTTGAGACACCAACAGCTAATTCTCCATGGATCATGAGTTGTATCAAGCCAAAGTTGGCTCAATCAAACTGAAACTGCATTAGGACTTAGAAAAATTTTCTAAGTATGAAATCAGCAGGGAAACCTGACTTGTGGGCCCTGTTTGAGCATGTTCTAGCCATTTTCATGAGATGGTCATATTGAGACTTTTGTTCCTTGATAAATTGGCTACAACTTTGGTAAAGGGTGCACATCCATGCAAGGTCTCTAGTTTGGACTTTTGAATCAGTCAAACAGTGGCACTCTATAAATCACCCTAAGTCAAACCTCCACCTAGAGGGCAATTTAGTCATTTTGGTCCACATGAACAATGTCCCATCAATTACCCTAAGTGTATTTAAGGTGTATTAGACCATAATCAACCACTCTACACAAGTGATACACCAACTTCTAAGTATCACATGTGATGAAACAACAAAACACTCGATTTACCCTAATGTTGCAATTCCATGTTTCACATGTTTCATGACTTTGTTGCAATTTTACACTTGTCAAATTACACTACCAAGTTGCCATGTTTCAAGGTATGAGAAACTCATATTGCATTCACATGTTGCACCACTACCATTCACAAACAATCAAGTATGAAACAAACATAATTGAGAATGTTGCATATGCATGTTTCAGTAACAATGGCATGATGAGATAGATGATGCACATATTTATGAAATGAGATGCAATTTTGTAGGAGCCAAACACCTAGGGTGTTACATAGCTACTCTGAGCTATTCCTCGAGAGGATCTCAAGGAAGGTCCATAGCGAGGGGAGCTCAACCCTCGTGATGTCAGAGAGGACGACGCTCTGTGCTGCTTCATAGCTGATGAGGCACTCTAGCTCTAGCTAGAAGGACACCACTGCATTTTGGATCCTGAAAGGTAGGTCTAGGAGGTAGTACTAGAAGCGTTCAGGTGGCGAGAGCACCTCGCCGGTGGCGATCTAGTGGTGAACGTTGGCCAGCATGTAGAACATCTGGCACCAGTCCAACACACTGGGGTGCAGACCCAGACCATGTCGGATCTACTAGGCCAGGACCTTAAGATCTGCTCATAGGAAGCCTAGCGGAGGTGGCGATGCCGGGGGCTCGTTGCCCACAGGCGCAACCCCATCGAGTGGACAAAGCTCACCATAGCAGTTGGTGACATAGGCCAGGCTCCCAAAGTTGAGGACCCTACCCAGAGCGAAGGCGTTGGCTATGATGAATAATTCTCTAGGGAAGCAGACACTACCTTTTGGGGCGGTGCCGCTTGCTCCAGCAATGAGGAGGGTGGCTCCTGCCACCGTAGAACCTGAATTGCACTTAACGCTGCCCCCTACCTGGCATGCTAGCTGTCGCAGGTTAGAACTGCAGCAAGCATTGTTGTTCGAGTCGGTGTTAGAGTACGTGTCTTTGGTGGCTTGGGTGGACTCGAGAACACAAGAATCACAGAGGGGACGCAACGGTTTATCCTGGTTCGGGCTGATCGGTGCCCTACATCCAGCAGCTGATGATCCTTATACTCAAGAGCACCAAAAATTAGGGGGTTACAATAGAGTGTAGAGTGATTTGGTAGGGGGTTAGCTCAGTGCTAATTCTTAGGTTGCCTTACCGCCGGTGGTGTCTTCCCCTCGTCGGAGAGGAGGAAGACAATGAATGCAGTGAAGGAGCTCTTGGTGCCCCTCTCTAGGTTGCCCCTACCCTCGGTGCTGAGCAGGAGCAGATGGAATGATCTATCTCAGATCCTCCTCCTCTAAGGTCTGACCTTATCCCTTATATACCGAGATAGGTCAGGTACATGGCAGTTTAGGGAGAAGTGTCTACAGTCTACATGCGCCGGGGTCCATGAGGGTCTTGCAGTGGTGCTCTATGGACCGTGGCATTGTCGTGGAGCCAACGAAGATTTGTGCGTCGTCCAGCTGCTCTGTTTTGACACTCTGCGTGTCAGGCTATGTCGGCTTGGACCAGTCTCCCCCAGGTGGACCTTCTAGAGTCTTCTTGGTGGCGAAGGAGGTCAGCTCTAGGGGTTAACATAAGGGCTTGGGAGCCACCCCGCCCTAGGGGCCAAGGGGACTTGTCTTCTTGTGTCATGGCCCATGCATGACCCTATCGTGGGAGCGGACGGCAAGGGTGCGCTCAGAGTGCAGCGTCTAGGAGCCCTCGAGCCTTGATGGCTCGGGGCTTGTCTTCTTGCACCCGGCCCATGGCTAGCATTGTAGGCTGGGCAGGAGCCAAGGGCCGAGCATGGGTGCGTCATCAATCAGGAGCCTAAGGCTCAGGTGAGCCCTCGAGCCCTGAGTAGGGGTTGTGGCGTGCCCAGGCTCGGTCAGATCTCTTCAGTCAGGAACCATGGATCCTGAGGCTTAACATACCCATATGTTAGGATCTTGTCAAAGGTCCAAGTACAAAAGAAAAATATGATGAGCACATGAAGGCTCAAGTATTGAAAAAAGAGGAAGAAAGACAACCATGTTTCAAAATAATAAACTTATAGAGAGAGATCATATCTACCAAAGGAGTATAGTTTTAGTTTACCTTTTTCACGCACATGCACATCTTGATCTAAGAGTATGGCACTTCTCTCCTTGGATCCTCAATTTGACTTTACAACATATGCACTACAAGTATGCTATATTGTTTATCCCTACCTAAAGCTCCACATAAACCTTTTTAGAAGTAGGAGAAAACAACAAAAGGCAAAACATTTCTATGCCTTGGTGAGGAAGTATACACCATTGAGTGATTTGGGAGTGCCATTTCAAGAGTATAAAGTGAACTATGCTTTTGCTTGAGAAAAACTTTCAAAACTCCAAGTTGCTAAGATGTGAAATTGGGAAGATGACTTTGTTTCGAGAACTATTCCGCTTTTCAACAACCCAAGGAAACATGTTAGCTAACGCCACAAATCTCACTTGTGTAAAGAATGTGTTGCAATAACTTTCATGTAAGCCATATATCTTAGGATGTTATGCTCATGATTACTTTTATCTCTAACTTTGCTTGAGGACGAGCAAAGGGCTAAGTGTGGGGAAGTTTGTTGGCAGTTCTTAACTCCTATTTCCAACCGCCAACACTCGCATAAAATCCACTCAAAAGAACACCAAACTTAGTAATGGGTTTATAAGTAACGAATTCTATGAGTTTTGGTGTTTATCCATTTGCAGGAGGGCATTTGAGGAAATACACATAAAAGGGCTAAAAATGTGCAAGAGAGCAAAGCAACATGAGCCCAAGGGGGAGCAGGCCCATTACCATACAAATCAGGGCCTAGACAAAGAGAAGAATGAGGCCAAAACCCAAATCCAAACACCACCAATTAGCACAAAACCCACGCAGGCCCACTCTAGAAGACTAAAGAAGATCGCACAACAAAATTGGACTCAAGGTGGCCCACCTAGGGCATGGTGGCTCGCCTCAGGCCCAACCTTGTCAGGGCGGTTCAAACCACCTCTCTTTGGTCGGTTCTTGGGGTTTGGCCTAGGTTCAATGTACTAGGAGGTTGATTTGGTGCTTTCCATGAGGATGAAACATTTTCCAAGAAACCCCCTCCTCTCCACTTATAAAAGGAGGCTCCCTCCTCCTCATTTTAACAACACACAGGAGAAGAGCACCAAAGAGAAAGAGAAGAGCAACACCACTCCATGGGCTTAGGCCCTATCTAGCTCTAGAAAAGTAGTAGGGAGAGATGTGAGGGAGAGTTTGGGGAAGAAGTGCCAGACTTGTCGGTAACCTTGACATACTTGTACCTCGGTGAACACCGGTTTTGTACCTCAACGGGTATTTAGTGAGTGTTTGTGATTTTTATGGTTCCAAATCTTTGTATTAGCTAAGCTTTGCTTTTACTTGTTTGCGGGTTCGTCGTCCATCCTTGTGGCGGATACTCTAGTAGAGGGCTCCCGATAAAGACGGATCACCCTGATCGACACTAGAGTAGTAGTCGATAGCGTAGATGTGGTGTCTAGGCTAGAGGCTACCTTCGTTTGCCTCATACTCCACAGTTGAGGGGTAGGCGGCAGGTGGTGATAGCCCTGTCTGTCCCATATAATCCCCCACATCCGGGTATGGTGTAGAGCTATAGGCTGACATCACATGGCAGACCAGGTGCGATTTGGTGCCCGAAGTAAGCAAGTATAAGTAGAGTTTATCTAACCATAGACCCTAAGCCATAGGAATCCTTCTCTACCCTTACCAGCTATCCTTGTGTTGTCCTTGGATGATTTAGCTAGAAGAAATACCTTCGTTCCCTATCGAAAATATGATACCCTAAATACTTCTGGGAGAAAGCTACAACGGTAATTCCATAAGCTTGCAGATCCTTTCTGTAAACGTTAAGAAATACCAACACCACCATGGTCGTGGCCGCTAGGTCACTAGCGCGTGTGGCCAGTAGGTCACCGGCGCACCTCCCATCGAACCCTCTTCCTCCCACACCCGGTGCGCCTCTCCTCGGCTCCTCTTCGCCGTCGCCTCTGCCGCATGTGACCAGCAGGCCACAACCCGCCTCCCATTGAGCCGCGGCTAGGTTTAGGACTGCGAGGGCCTAGCGCTACTCACTGGCCAACCTCCTCCTATGGCTGCGAGTGCAGAGGCTACGTAGGGTGTAGCTCCAGCAGGTGCAGCAGGCAAGGGGCGTCATCGAGATTTCTCTAGCAAGGCGTAGCTCCGGTAGCTGCAGCAGGCAGGAGGTGGCGTAGGGGCGGCACTAGCATGGGGGACGGTGTTGGTGTCGCTCGGGCCAGAGGCAGCGTGGGGGTGCTGCTGCAAGGATGGAGAGGGAGGGGATAAGTGGTTGACATGTGGGCCCCACATGTCACTGAGATGGAGGCCAACATCCTAAATGGTGGTCAACATCCAGCGTGGCATGGTCAAACCCGCTCCACGTTGGACAAAACAGCCCTAGCTGCGTCCAGGTGCTAAACGTGAACGATTTTGACAGTTGGGGTACTGACATTAGACGGTTTTATAGTTAAGGGTCAAAATTAGACAAACCCAATAGTTGAGGGGGCAAAAAGTGGACTTAATCCAATATTCAATATAAGTTCTTGGATCTAATTTCATATGGTTAACAATGTCGATGGAGACAAAGTCAACATCGAAGTTGTAGTACTCGATGATATCTATGACTTTGTAGTTAACAACCTTTTCATTTGAGATTGTTTGGAGTGTAGTTAAAGGAATATCATTAGTACTATAGTCATAAATATTGTCTAGCTCAGCTGCTATTGAATCTGAATGTTGAGATCTTGATTTCAAATCTTGAAAACACATATTTTCTATTTTTCATCCGTTATCAAGGTTCACTTCAGCACCGGCACCGGCACCAAATGCTGCATCTCCTTCCTCCATAGTTCCCATTGTTTTTATGGCCTTCATCTCCATCTCATCAAGTACTCTTTGCCTTTGCTTTCATGGTTTCCTGAACTTTTCTTTGATGCTCCAAAACTATAGCTTCACGTAGCTCTTTCCATTTCTTTCACTGTTAATCCCTAATATTTTGCAAAATACACATATATTTTAGGAAGTGCTAAGTTATATAATGTGGAACCAATCATTGTAAGTTATTCATTATATAATGCGGAACCAATCATTGTAAGTTATTCATGTATGATTGTTGAATTACAATATGTGATCTTTATGGAGTGTAAATATTGATATTTCATTTATGTAGAGCAAACT
This sequence comes from Miscanthus floridulus, assembly GCF_019320115.1. Classification (NCBI taxonomy): domain Eukaryota; kingdom Viridiplantae; phylum Streptophyta; class Magnoliopsida; order Poales; family Poaceae; genus Miscanthus; species Miscanthus floridulus. The sequence goes on from NC_089589.1 coordinate 41,061,703, forward strand.
TAAAGCAACTGTTGAGGCCCATCTAGAGTTGACAGAAAGAACAATTCAACAAGGTGACGTATTTGTTGCTGCTTTGGGTTCAAAGGAGCCAAGAGGCCATGTGCGAGCTTTAGGTCTAGGACCTACTCCTTAAGATGTTGGTATAGCAGGACTGAAGTGTTACACACCTACAAGATTTCAAATGGAAGTTTTGGCCCGTAAAAAGGCTGAAAGTAGGAATGAAGCTCTAGAACAACGGACGCTCTTAAGTTGCCGATTGCATGGCCATACAATAGAGTAATAAACTGTCCTAGTCAGTGTTTCCTGTTTTCTCATATGTGATTAGTGACCAGACTTCTAACTTGTGATATTTGTGATAGATGAAGGTTAGCAAGGCATCAACAACAAATCATGGTACTTCGGGTATGTTATTCTCATCTCACTAGTAGGTGCTTGTGTTGTGCTAAAGTAGTGCTCGACATTGTATGAGTGTATGGCACGCACAAACAATATGTCATTTTCACATCTAGCTACCAGTTACTAACCAATATCCAATTATCTCGAGTTCTAGACATGTATTACCATAAGTCTGTAGTACATGAACAATGATACTGTAGTACATGAACATAAAGTTGAGATGAAATATATAATTGTTACGTGTCAGCAATCAGTTTTATTAACAAATTTCACTTTCACTTTGTTCAGGTGGGAGGTCCTAGAGATTCTGTGATGTTGGATCAACACCAAGCAGATCTGTCTAGTGCTCAGTGATGCTATTTTGTATTTGAGTAAGATGAGGCATTTTGTAGATTGTAAGGCCAACATGTATGGCTTGTGGATGCCATTTGATCTAGCTATTAATTAAGGGCTGTGTATGTTGTTTCTTCTTTTGTAAACATGGTACAACTACAAATGGCTTCAATGAAAACTTGAGACATGTTTATCCAGCTATATTATTGTTATGTGATGTGAACTTATATGGATGTTGAGTAAGCCTGAGATTATATGGTTGATGTGAAATTAATTATATAATCAAATCATTTTGATGTTAAATAAATTATGTAATCATGTCGGTTCATAGCATTGGAGTGTTGGTCGGTAAAAAGTTATATACCATCAAATCATTGGTCGGTATAGCTAGTAACAGAACATCGGTCGGTATAAATATTAGCAACTAACTATCTGTCGGTATAGATGTGCCGGTCAGTATAGTTTTATACCGACGCCACTTACACGGACTAATGACATCCGTCAATATAGAGTTATATGGACCGATGTTCGGTCGCTATAACGACTTATAGCGACACTTTTGTAGTTGCTATAAAAAGTGTGTGGTATAGTGTCAATGAGAATTAGTAACCTGAGTACGAATCTTTCTTTTTGGAAGTGGGTTAACACAAGCACAAGCTGCATTGGCGTCTTCTTCATGACCGGCAACGTCTCAACGCAAAACTGTCCATTGTCTTCTCGCAAGCAACAGCAAAAAGGAAGGGACAGCCTCCACAACCATCCTCGAAGATGCAGCCACAATGGGCTATAGAAGCCGCAAAAAATGCCCGTCCCAAGAGATGAGCAAAAACATAGATGGAAGGCCCTTGGCTAGGGCAACGCCCCCAAAGATGCTTGATGCTAATCCATCGCTACCGGTGGATGGAAACGTAGGAGAAGAACCACATTGCTGCATCGCAGATTGAAAGGGAAGAGTACGAACTCCCCATCCCCTTCCTAGAACGGGAACCACCAAGATCCAGAAGAGAACCCTCACTGGTGTAGACTCTAGATCCAACGGACACCACCCTCACAAGCACCTTGCCGTGTTGAAGAACATGACCACGAGACAGAGATGATGCTAGATGAACTTATTCTGAAGTTGCGCTGCATCAACCACCTTGACGCCGCCTCCATGAACACCAAACTTAGAGAAACTAGAACCTAATCTACCAACACTCCAGGGATCCATGTCCTGTCCCTCCTCCGGGCAGGGCGAATCTTGGAAACACATACTCCGTGGTAGTGCAAGAAGAGCATATATAGGCATGGCAATAACGATATGTTAAGATGATGAGGACACGTCAATGGATCCCAAAGACTCATACTTCGTGGCAACAAAGGTGAGGAACGCATGATCAGATCCATGGTGAGATTGGATACATTTGTCAGACAGAAGGGAGATCGAGGGACTTATTTTATTGCCACTCACCTTAAGACCTCAGAAATCTCCATTGACGGTATGAAGGTTGGGGGGGGAAGGAATAAAGCACACAAGTCATAGGAGACACAAACATGGATAATACTAGTGCCTAAGATGTCCAAAGCGGTGCTATAAATCGATTTGTAGAAATGGCTAGACAGAGGTGGACTGGTGGATCAAGTTCGGCTTCTCTCAACACTCAACTATAGAGATGGCATAGGTCGTCTCTTGACCTTCTTGATGGAGGAGGCCCAACAGAAAACATAATTCACTACAAGGATTTTACCCTAAAGCCACCCGTCTGGTCTCCATTTTGGTATGGTATATGCAAAAATATGGCTGTAATTTCCAGATTGTGTTGTGTTACCACAAATAAATATCCGTGAGTTTAAATAGTTTCCTGGTCAGGTGTTTTAGAGAATGCAACTTCAACACTAGGAAAATTCTTATGAGCACAAGTAGACATCCTTCGTTGATGGTTGAGGGTTATGGTGTTGCGTTGGAGGGCAGCAGTGTGTTAATGCGGGGCGTGAGGAGAGCAGTGCTAGCACACGATCGTCCCTAGCTTGGATGGTGGTGGCATGGCTTTAGGCCTTTTTCCTAGACCAATCAGATGTACTCCAATATTGCAACATATGTTATCGGTAGCAATAAAGTCTTATGCCATGCAACGAACCATTTTCAGATGCAATATAGTGTGACCTTTCGCGACGCATGCCAATACTAAGGTAACACAGTTATTTCGTGGTGATATTGAAAACTACTTGCAACCATCGTTCGAATGGTGGCAACAACGACATGTTATCACAACACCAATTTATTATTAACGCAACACAGCTTAATTTGTTGCAATATTTTAACGTAATTGCAATCACAGTTTAACCCTGGCCATAACACCTACTTGTCGCAACGAAGGTTAGGACTAACACAACCCAATAATTTAGATGCAATAAGTTTCATGTATCGCAACCAATTATAGTCCATGTTGCAATAGATCCTGTCATGCTCCCTCTTCGTTGTACAATTTGAACAACCATTTACTTATTAAGCGGCATTTATTTTGAAATTCTAGGTTTTGTATTCCAAGACTTCCTTATTGCTTAGGTTGGCAAGCGATTCCCCACATCACTAATCTATATTTATTTTTGTGTTGTTCATTTTCCAAGAAAAAACTAGATTTAAAATGCACTATTCTCTTAAGAACCGCACTAGGTATCTCAAAGAAAGAGAGCCTAAACATAGGTAAACTGGACAAAAATTAATTGATTAGCACAATTTTCCGACCCACTGAGAGACATTTACTCTTCCAACTGCTTAGCTTCTTATCAATTCTTTCTTTAATAACACTCCAATCTTTATTACTAGGTTTTCTAAAATATAATGCATAAGTAACCCAAATACCTAAAAAGGATAAGATCTTGCTTTACAAACCAAAAAGATGTGAATATTGAGCTTCACTCTTTTGCCTTTCCAAAGCAAAAGATCTCACTCTTAATGAAATTTATATTTAACCCTAATAATTATTCAAAAGTACATAAGAGAAGTTTCATTTCTTTGCTTGTTCAAAATCATGGTCCATAAAGATGATTGTATCATCGGCATATTACAAAATAGAGAAACCATCATCAAATAAATGTGGGATTACCCCCATGCACCTGCCCAACTTCTTTCGCTCTAGCAATGGTTAATGCCAATGTATCCACCATTACATTGTAAAGTAAATGGGGTAGTGGATCACATTGCCTAAGGCCTTTTTATGTTTGAAAATATGGGCCTTGTTCATCATTTACTTTAATGCCAAGATTACCACCTTGAACAAAAGATTGGATCCACCTACACTAAGTAGCAGAGAAACATTCCATTCTTAAAGCCTACTGTAAAAAGTCCTATCTAACTTTGTCATAAGCCTTTTCAAAATCTATTGTAAAAAGAATTCCATTTAGGTTTTTCTCATGCTCTCCATGGATTGTTTGTTGTAAGATTATTGATCCTTCCATTATATTTCTTCCTGGTAAGAATCATGTCTAAGTAGGGCTAATCACTCTTTGAGCTACACTTGTAATTCTATTGGTAGCCACTTTAGTAAAGATTTTAAGCTAACATTCAACAGACAAATTGGTCTATACTGTTGGATTTGTTTAGCCTCAGAAGATTTTGGGAGAAATATGATTGTTCCAAATTTTAAAATATGCACAGGTAGTGTGCCAATTTGTGGAATTCATCAAAAGGAACCATCAAGTCCCCTTTAATTGCCCCCAAAAGGTTTGGTAAAACTCTGGTGGGAAACCTTCCAGTCCTAGAGCAATATTATGTTTCATTTGCAATGCTGCTTCTTTAACTTCTGCTTCAGTAAAATTTTGGATTAGTAACTCATTTTCTTGGTCCGAAACTTGAGGAATGTCATCCTTTCATGACTCATCCATCATCACTCAAGTGATGTCAGGAGGTCCAAAGAGATTTTTGTAGTACTTGGTGTCGGTGATATACTTCTTCAAATTAGCATCACCATAAATTAAACCATCCTCTTGTTCTAATTTGAAAATACGAGTTTTCTTATGCTTCCCATAACTGAAAATATTTCATATTCGCATCTCCTATAAAGTTCTTTACCTTTGCCCTTTGGTACCATTTAAGTTCCTCCTCTCTCAAGAGCTCCGCGAGTCTAGCATTCCACATGCTTCAAATTTAGTTCATTTGGGGTCAGCTGAATGTCCTCAACCTTTTTATCTAATACATCCATCTTGTGTAAAAGACTTTTTTTCATTTCTACAAGCCCCACTTATAATTTTTGACCACCCCCTTAAGTATTGGCGTAAGCATCTAATTTTTGCTTGCCATCTTTCTAAGGGTGTACGACCTTCATTGACATTTGACCAAATAATACTAACCATGCCAAAAAAAAAACATCCCTCAAGAGTCACACAAGTTCCCAGTCCGTAGTTACTAGGATTCTATCAAGCTTTTCAAAGGTTGGAACTTGAAGCTTATTAGCCCAGGTAAAACACTATCCTGACAGGTCCAGCTCCCTGAGGTTAAAGCAATAGATGATTGCATTGAAAAGAAAAGGCCACCTATCATCAAAAATTGAATTGATTTTTCTAAGGGGTCTCTCGTAACATTAAAGTCACCACCTATGACAATAGGTAAGGTTTCTTTAGCACATAAGCGGAGTAACTCAGAAACAAAGGCCTCTTTGCGGTTTTGTTGCACTGCTCCGTAAACAGAAACTAATAACCACTTGAAATTAGAATCTTCATTCCTAATTTTGAATTTTACAAACAAATCTCCTTTTTCTATTTCCCCAATATGAAAAGTTTGTAAATTGATGCCTAGTACATGCCACCAGATCAATCGACAGGAGCTTTGCAATGCCATAGGAATTCTTTCCCATCACAAAGGTTTTTAAGAAAACCATAGAACATTTCTGTCTACCAGTTTCCGATAAAGCAATAAAGTCTAGGTTGGCAACATATCAGGTGCAAACCAACCAACCTGTACAAACTTGGAAACTATTAATCAGGACCACTAGATGCTGATCCAATGGATAAGGTGAGGGGGCTTAAGCACACAAAAAAGGCCGGCGGGTGGGGGGCTTAAGCGCAAAAAAATCTCACCCCTCACCCCATCCATTGAATCAGCATTTAGTGGTCCTGATTAATAGTTTGCACAGGTTGATTGGTTTGTACCTAATACGTTGTCTTTATTCTAAGAGCAAGTATAATAGCAGGCTGTAAGCTGACTAAATGCTGAGGTGGAGGAGAGAGGGGAGGAGAGAGAGGAGAAGTGGGCTGTAAGCTTACAGCTGGCTTGGGCACAAGAACCAAGAAAGTCTATGAGAGAGACAAGTGGGACATGTATTAACTGTAAAGAGCTAACTACTATATGAGTGAACGAAGAGAAGGCTACAAGGAACCTTACAGCCAGCAAGCCAGCTATATTATTAGCCTTGCTCTAAGGTCTCTCATGTGGGGCTGACAGTACAGCCGCTGGCTACGGGCACGAGACATAGCCAAGCCTGCCCCCGAGGGCGTGCATGGCCAGCAGGAGCCCGAGGAGGTCTTGGGCAGCTGAAGGGTCCTTAATAATTATGAGTTGGTTGAGTAATTAGAAGTTAAGCCAGGGCTAGAATCAAGGAGCCAGCCTCCTATATGTACCCAGGACTACGTGAGAATGAATCAAGCAAGAATAATTATCTTCAAACCTCCTCTGCTGTTCTTAATCTCGTCCCCTTCATCATAGGGCACCCGGGCAAAACCCATGGCGCCATTACCAGCCTTGGCTACGAGCTGAGGAGCCAAGGCCCTCCTACCTTGGGCGCCGACACCCTTGACAAGGTCAAGTCTGAAATAAATTTGAATTTCTTTGGGTCACCCAAACCCTGGCAATTCCAAAAAAAAAAATCCTTTCATTTTTTCTTGCTATTCCTTATTGTTGATCTGTCTCTTTTTCTATTCCTTTTCCTGGATATCGAACCGTTCCTTTTGGTGGTAGCGTGTAAATCAAAATGATCACTGCTCTCCCTCTCAGAAATACCCTCTGCTATTTCCCCACAAATATGGTTCAAAGCCAGAAGATCGATATCATCCTCTGTTTCTTGAACACTTTCTAGCTGATCACCGGCACCACTAGTTTTAAAGTCTACAAAAGTACCGTGTCCTGTCTACAATCTATCCTTTTCTAAAGCTTTCAAAGATTGAACCACATTTCAAACAAGTGTCGCTAGAGGACCCCAAGGAAATACCCACATTGTTTATATTTTCCAAGACTAAACCATCATGATCAAACGAAATAAACGAGTCATGAACATCTAGAGAATTATTGTTACTAAAAGGATCACAAATTTCTGAATTACCTTTCTCTGTAGACTCATCCAGGTTCATTCGCGCTTTCAGCATTGTTGCAAGTGTCATGGAGTCTTGATCTCCAAAAGCCACACACCGCTTACTCAAGCGAGACGGTACTTTTGACAGTTCGTTTGCTAATTTGGAGGGTGATTTGGCTGTTCCATGAGGAGTACCTAGGACTGGATTCGGTGCACTGGAAAATGGCAGCACCTCCCCAGTCCGCCGAGATCCAAGCCCAGCTTGTTGCAAACGCGCTACTGGAATAGTTAGAGCCATACTACTGTGCTGTCCTTGCGTCTTCATGATGCTCAGCTCGCAAAGATGCCTGGGCAGCAGGAACTTCGCATGACTGTACAGCATGGTTGACTATGTATGAATGTTTTTTTTTTTTGAAATTGTCTCACACCACGAATTTATAGCACCAACATATTAAACTGTCTTCAAGCACCACTACAGATATGATAAAAACATTGAAAAGTGTTTAGGTTGCAGGATTTCAGCTAAGTCACACCACAAATACAGACATTTGTGCCATTATGATGCATGCATGTTCCATACTGCTTCAGGTAACTGTACGCTTCATGTCAGCTTCCAAGTTCGTTTGCTAATTTGGATGGTGATTTGGCTGTTCCATCAGGAGTACCTAGGACTGGATTCGGTGCACTGGAAAATGTCAGCACCTCCCAGTCCGCCGATCCAAGCCCAGCTTCTTGCTGCAAATGCACTACCGGAATAGTTAGAGTCATACTACCGTGCTGTTCTTGGGTTACCGCTTCATGATCCTCAGCTAGCAAAGATGCCTAGGCAGCATGCAGCAACCTAGCATGAATGCATGACTGTACAGCATGGTTGACTATATGATGTTTTTTTTAAAATAAAAAAAATTGTCTCACACCACGAATTTATAGCACCGACACATTAAACTCTCTTCAAGCACCACCCCACGTATGATAAAAACACTCAAATTGTATTTAAGTTTCAGGATTTCGATCAGCTATGTCACACCACAAATACAGACATTTGTGACATTATGATCCATGTCCATATCCCATACTGCTTCAGGTAACTGTACGCTTCATGTCAGCTTTCAATTATTCAGTCACCATCGCTGTCATTGTCAAACAATTTCCTCTTCCCTGTACCAGGCCCATTAGGGGTGATATGGCCATCCCAGAATCTACTGCCCCCATTACATTCAGTGACACTCAACTTATGTCCTTCAAGGTTGGATCCATTCAGATTGAGTGCTTCTGAAAAATAACACCAGCTCCCATATATACTTTATGTAAGCTTTCCCAATGCTTGAGCCATCTAAATTTGTTGGAACTCTAATTCCTTCGTTGTCGTCGGAGCCGAAGTGTCGTGCAAGCATGGTTCTTATCTCCTCAACATGGAGAGATGAATCAAAGCCCTCTATGCATACAGAAGTTCCAGGTCTTGCCCTAAGGCAATGCCGAATCTCTGTTAAGGACATACCTGTCATTAAAGAATGCGATGTTGAGTGGGCAATCCCTCAGCCAACAACAACCATAAAACTTGTTACGTGCCTTCTATGCAGCTTTCCGGGTCGCCATTTGCAAATATGGGACTCGAAACATCAGTCATTTGCAGATTTGACACTGGACCCACATTCATAGACACAGATGGATCCACTTGTCATCCACCCGAGTGTCATCGTAATCAAGGAGTCAATCTTTCGAGTGTCATTTTTGCAATTTTTTCGCTCCACACAGTCGACATGATGGGGGTGCACGTTCCAGATCATAATTGTGGTATAGACAGTATCTCTCGACTTCTTTGCTTCCCATTCCTCTCGCGGGTTGAAGAGGAGGGTCGTGGCGTGGCTCAGGAGGAGGAAGACGCAGCCAGATCCAACTCGACGCGGCAGGTTCCAGCCCCCAGTCCGATAAAGCCATAGGAGGTACTGGTGCACCACACCCCGCGCCGAAATCCCTCGTCTCCTCCAAGGTGATAGTACGGTGGACGACCTTCCCATCGCGTAACCGAAGTCTTCCCGGTATACCTCGGTGTGGGCCTAACATCGCTGGCCGCCGGGAGGACTAATCGAAGCCAGAGTAGGAGAGAAGGGGGCAGAAACCTAGGTTCGTTGTAAAATTGTAATTACACCTGATTTGGCCGAGAGGTAGCGGGCTCTGTTTTTTTAATGGCTCATTACTTCAAGCGCGCACACCTTATGCGCAAGCTAGAACTACACCTTTACCTAACCCAACAAAAATGGTGGAATTCTCCTAGTGTTTCTAAGTAGTAGTAAAACACTACCATTAGTCATAGCACATGGAAATCCTCACTAGGAGGCATTTGGTAAGGAAAGTTTATACTAAATTTTGAATACTAAAACACTAGGAGAATCCCACCTCCCTAGGAGAAGAAGAAAATTCTGGTTGTGTAAAGACACGCATGCGACTGAGAGGTACTTGAAGATCATCATACTCCAAGCGTGACAGATACAACACCTTAACCTTTGTGGAGCATCCGCACTTGAGGCTGCAATTCCTGCAAAGGAAACTGAAAAAAAAATCTGGTGCGAAAACCCACGTCGGGCAGCGCTCGAACGCGGGCGGTGGGCGCTCCACTGAGCGTGCCTCACCAACCAAACCACAGGCTCGTTCGCAGGTCGTGGGCTCTCTTAAGGAATATTATTTGTTATCTCCCACTCTCCGAGAGGAAGAAGGTTGGCTTTCGCCGTTCGGGGGTCGGTTGGTGCGTTGGGCCTTTTGGCCCAATTAGCTACCGGACGCCTTGCCAGGCTACTACTATATCCGATACGTCTGCCTGGACGCTCTTGGGTTGGCCGCGACACTAGCCCAACTATCCCCTCTCATCCGCTTAGGAGTTTCTTAAGTCTGCGTTCGGTTCTCAGGGATTCATCCCCTAGAATCATTCCAACTAGGATTGCTATGCAACTAATATAGCCAGTGTTTACCAGGAATAATTCTTTCCCACAACCATCTCTAACTGAAATGAGCTCTTAAAAAACCTCTCGTCCAGTCCTATCCTCTCGTACGCTAGTTCCTGCTGAGCAACGCACCTTTTCGGACAACCCTGCCACCACAAGGTCGCAGCGGGATGCTCTCTCTTCCCCGCTCCCTCCCTAGCATGAAGCGACTGCTCCGACGTCTCTCCCGCGTGGCCAGTCCCTTCCCACACTCCTCCTTCCCACAAGGCACCCAGCCCCTTCTCGCGCTGCTCGACGCATCGCGCGTCGTGCCCCCATCCACCTTGCCATCGCGGAAGGTGAGGCATGGGAGGCCTGCGCCTGCGATGGGGGAGGTCTATGCCTGCACCTGCACCTGCAACTGCAACTACACTCCCATCCACCTCGCGCTGTCAGCAGGAAGGAGAGGCCTACGCCACCGCAGTTCCCCACTAGGTAGGCCATGGCCGGTGGCGACATTGTGTTTTTAGGCGTTTTCAAACATGTTGAAAGCCTATGTTTGAAGTGTTTCAGTTATTTCAGATGTATATTTCAAGTGATTTATATGGTTGTTGCAAAAGTAGATCAGGATGTTGCATATATTGCAGTGGTTGCACGTGTATGTTGCAAGCGTCTGTTTCCAATGTTTCATTCTTTTTTTAGATGTATGTTGCAAGTGTGTTTATCTGGATGTTGTATATGTTTCACACATGTGTTGCAATTATTTTACCTGGATGTTGCGTATGTTTACAATAGTTTTCAAGTGTTTTCAGGTGTTTTTCCAAGTGCTTCGGACGTAAGTGTTTCCACTGTTTTTGCCATATGTTGCATGTATTTCATCTGGATACAAAAGAAGATCGAGATGTTGCACATGCTACGAGCAGACGTGGGAAGCAGGCGCAGGTGGAGGTGGTCCCCACATGCGCGCGAGGCAGCCGAGGGTGGTCCCCATGGAGCGGCACGGGCGAGCAGCAGGCTAGCGAGCAAGCGGGCGAGCAGCGCAGCAGGCCAGCAGACGCGAGCGTCCGGACGTCCAGGAGCTAGGACGTGAGTCAGGCTGCTACCGCCGTGCCGCTCGCCGCAGCTGCCCACGTGCGCTGCTCCCTCCTCGCTGCCACACGGTCAGAGCCATCTTGTCGGCTGGTCGTGCCGCCACGCGCTCCCCCTGCTCGAGCAGTGTGGCCACCGCGCCTCCTGCATGTGCCATCGCGCGGTCACAGCCGCCTGGTCGCGCCCCCTGTTCGAGCGGTGTGGCCACCACGCCTCCTGCATGCGTCGCCGCCGCAAGATAGGAAGGTTAGCAAGGCTAGGGTTGGGACTTCTTGGGTCACTGGAGTCTGGAGTACCGGAGAATGGCTGAGTGGTGTGGGCCGGTGACTATATATATGAATGTTGATGGCGCCCAGATTCTGCATCTGAGAACGCTGTAGCGACCACAAAGAACAAATGTTGTGACGATCACTGAATTTATAAACTGGGTTCAGTTTTCTAGTTTAACTGAACTGAAGAACACCCCACACGTTACATTGAGGTTTGCTTAGACATAAAATTCACTACCGCAGATTTGATTTTCGGAGACAGATGGTTAGATTAAGATAGACGGAAAAAAGGAACACCGCCTTCAGAAATGGAGAGGGGCGCTAGGGCCTCGAGGCAAGGCCCGCCTTTATTAACACTCAATGAACAGAAGTGGCCACGTCACAATAATCGCCTCTCTGTTAATGAATTATCTGAGAGTTAGTTTGTCGGGTACCGCGAGAAGGGGTACCCCAAGCAAGACCCAAAAAAGCAACTGCTTACACTTCGTAAAGATCGAAACCAGCTAAACGCTGCTGGCCTCGGCCGATTCTCCGACTCGCCCGAGGCTCCAAGGGCCTCGGCCGATTCTCCGACTCGCCCGAGGCCCATCGCCGCAGGCCTCGGTCGATTCTCCGATTCGCCCGAGGCCCCCTCGCTACCGACCCCGAGCGATTCCCCGCCAAAGGCCACGGCCGGGCCACCGACCCTCCGTCTCGCGCAAGGCAGGCTCGGCAGCACTCCGCCGCCTCTTCCTTCTCCCGTCCCTCTGACAAAACGTCGTGTCACATCAACTCAGCCGACTGCTGCCCCTGACGACAACGGCATGCTCACCACAGTACAGCAGAATGGCCGATGGGACAGGAGGCAGGACTGGGCAGGGGTTACCCGCCACTGTACCATCCACCGTGCGCATGGTTGACGCCCATGCCGCACTGTGCTGCCAACTCCTGCTCCGAGGACAACGCAGCATGGGGAGCCACGCCTGGGCTACTGTGGCCTCGGAATCAGTACCCAGGACCAATAATCCCCTCCGAGGCCTCGGCAGGTTACTTCACGGGCTAGGCAGCCTGAGGGCCCATGACCGCCGAGCCCCCCACGATGGCTCGGCCTCGGCATCTGCAGAGCCGCTGCTCCCTGCGACGTCATTACACGGTGACCAGCACGTCGCCCGTCATGTCCTGCATCAGGCTGTACTGGAGCCCCGCGACGCACAAGATCGAGTATGACCGGCGCGTCACTTCGGCACGACAAGGACACGACAGGGACGGGGCCACTCCGACGACCATGCCACAACAGTGGCCGGCTACAGGGCTCGGACACGCCACCCCATTTTTAGAACGCTATGTAGCAACATATGTAGGTTCCTGGTTCTCCCTTGGAGTATAAAAGGGAAGGACCGGGGCCATTTCAGGGGGAGAGGAAGACACCGATAGAACGAGACACTTCCACTACGCTGCTTGAGAACAACGCCTCAAACAGCCCGCACCACCCTCGCCGAGACCTGGGGCTAGCCCTCTCTCTCTCCTAGCTTGTAACCCCCTACTACGAGCACTCCGGTGCAAGGAATACAAGATCAATCTCTCAGACTGGACGTAGGGCCTCGATTGCCTGAACCAGTATAAATCTTGTGTCTTTTTGCATCACCATCCGGGATTAGGGGCACGCAGCACAAATTCACTCGTTGGTTGAGGGACCCCTGGTTCCAAAGCACCGACAGTTGGCGCGCCAGGTAGGGGGCGCCTGTGTGTCAGCTTCGTCATCCTAGCAAATTCCGGATGGCAGACCCCGTACGACCATTGCGTCTCGGCACCGTAGTTTGGTTCGGGAGCCTAGAGTTCATGTCCCTAGGGCATGAGTACGGCATGGTGCTCCTCACTCCTCGAGCCCCGCTGTCCGACGATGAAGTGGCGCCACGGCGGCCCAGGCGCAGGCGGCGCCCGGGCGGCCGCGCTCGCCGCGCTCGCCAGGCACGACGCGAGCAAGGCCACCCCCGACGCTACGCGAGCCCAGGGCGCCGCGCCCTCCCCCGCCGATGCCCTACGACCAGCTGTTGGTACGGGGTCCCTGGCTGGGGACCTGTCTGGCCTCAGCCTGGACGAAGGAAAATCGCCGGTGGCTCGCGGCGATGCCCGGTCGTCTAGCTCCGCTCCACCACTCCCTGAAGAGCCGACCCGGGCGGGGCAGAGTATGGAGACGGCACCGTCCCCATACCCCTTCGGGTTAGGAAATGCCGCCGCCTCTTACGCCTACGCTTACGCTGCCACTCACGAGCACCCCTCGGAACGCCGCCAGCGCTTCGCTCTCGACCTAAGCACCCGCTCCGACTCGTCGGACGAGGACGAGGCTTGGCCCAGGGTGGATTTCTCCGAACTCCACAACCCTGGGGCTTTGCGCCAATTCTTGGCCGCGAGCGACTACTGTCTCGGCTACTCCGACTCCGACGATGAAGGGACTTACGACCCATCTCGTGAGTGCTTCCACGTCGGGCTCGGGATGCCAAGGGCGGGTGAAGAGGACGAAAGGACAGGCAACCATTCCCCGCCCCGGGCAGGGGCGGGCGACGCCACACCTCCGCGTCTCGAGGCCCCGGCAGCACGGAACGAGAATCCCGTTCGTGGGGGGCACCGACGCCCAGATCTGGAGCAGCTCCGCGAGCTTCGAGACAAGGTCGAACAAGACCGGCTCCTTCTGCAACAGCTTCGGAACACTCTCGAGCAGGAGCAGCAGGGGCGCGGTGAGGGCGGAGGAGCCCGAGGGAGGGCCCGCGACGTCCATCACCGCATCAACAACGACGAGGAGGGAGCGCCACCCCCAATCTTTAATCGCGCCAGCCAGAATATCGCGGCCGCTGCGATGCTGGTCCGATCAATGCCCGAGCCCTCCACCACCGAGGGGCGACGGGTCCGCGGGGAACTCCGCGATCTCCTCGAGACCGCCGCGGTGCAGCAGGCCGAAAGTTCCGCCTCCCGCCGGCGTGGAGGCACCTCGGAGCAACCCACAGCGCAACCTCGTCGGGGCCAGGATGCCTCAGTCCGTCCCGAGGACGCTCGCGCGCCGACGGTCAACAGGGCCCCCTCGGCGCGCGACCGACTTAGGGACCGACGCGAGGCACAGGGCGACCACGAAGAAGTTGGCAGGCGACGCCGCCACGACGACGGAGCAGCACGGGGCTACCACCCACACCGAGGCGGTCGCTACGACAGCGGTGAGGACCGCAGTCCTTCCCCTGAGCCGCCAGGACCTCGGGTCTTCAGCAGGGCCATCCGTGTTGCACCCTTCCCCGCCCGGTTCCGACAGCCGGCCAACCTCGCAAAATACAGCGGCGAGACCAACCCGGAACTCTGGCTCGCCGATTACCGCTTGGCCTGCCAGCTAGGTGGCGCGGACGATGACCTGCTCATCATCCGCAATCTCCCTCTGCTGTTGTCGGACTCGGCACGAGCCTGGCTCGAGCATCTCCCTCCCTCGCAAATCCACGACTGGCGCGACTTGGTTAGGATCTTCGTCGGGAACTTCCAGGGCACATACGTGCGCCCTGGGAATTCCTGGGATCTTAAAAGCTGTCGCCAGAAGCCAGACGAGTCTCTCCGAGATTTCATCCGGCGCTTCTCCAAGCAGTGCACCGAGCTACCCAGCGTCGGCGACTCGGAGATCGTCCAGGCTTTCCTCTCCGGCACCACTTGTCGGGACTTGGTCCGAGAGTTAGGACGCAACGTCCCACGCTCTGCTGCCGCGCTCCTCGACATCGCCACCAGCTTCGCCTCAGGGGAAGAGGCTGTCGGAGCCATCTTCCTCGACGCCGATCCCAAAGGGAAGCGGAGGGAAGAGGCCCCCGAGGCCTCAGCCCCCCACCTCCCTAAGAAAAAGAAGAAGGGTCACCCAGGGAAGCAGGAAGTCCTCGAGGCCGCCCATGTCGCCACGACGGATCGCAGGAATCCCCGCGGCCCCCGCGGCCCCGGGCTATTTGACGACATGCTGAAGAAGCCCTGCCCTTACCATCAAGGTCCGGTGAAGCATGCCCTCGAGGAGTGCACCATGCTCCGGCGCTACTACGCCAGGCTCGGGCTCCCCGACGACGACGCCAAGCAGAAGGGCCCCAGCGGTCGGAACGAGGACAAGGACGACGGGTTCCCCGTGGTACGCAACGCTTTCATGATCTTTGGCGGACCCTCGGCATGCCTCACGGCACGCCAGCGAAAGAGGGAACGCCGGGAAGTTTTCTCGGTCAAGGTGGCCACCCCCCGGTACCTCGACTGGTCTCGGGAGGCAATCACCTTTGATCGGAACGACCACCCCGATTATGTTCCAAACCCCGGGCAATACCCGCTTGTCGTCGACCCGATCGTCGGCAACACCCGACTTACCAAAGTGCTCATGGACGGAGGCAGCGGCCTCAACATCCTCTACGTCAACACTCTGGAGCTCCTGGAGCTCGACCGATCACGGCTCCGAGGCGGTTCCGCGCCCTTCCACGGCGTCGTGCCAGGAAAGCGCACGCGACCCCTCGGGCGCATCGACTTACCCGTCTGTTTCGGCACTCCCTCCAACTACCGCAAGGAGGTCCTCACCTTCGAGGTGGTGGAATTCAAGGGGGCTTACCACGCCATCTTGGGGCGCCCGTGCTACGCCAAGTTCATGGCGATCCCCAACTACACCTACCTCAAGCTCAAGATGCCAGGCCCCAACGGCATCATCACCGTCGAGTCCACATACGAGCACGCATACGACTGCGACGTCGAGTGCATCGAGTACGCCGAGGCCATCGTGGAGGCTGAGACCCTCATCGCCGATCTCGTCCAGCTTGGCGGCGAGGTTCCCGACGCCAAGCGGCGCGCCGGGGCCTTCGAGCCCGCGGAGGCTGTCAAGCTCGTCCCCGTCGACCCCGCCGTCCCCGACGGTCGAGGACTGAAGATCGGCGCCACCCTCGACAGCAAATAGGAGGCCATGCTCGTCGGCTTCCTCCGTACGAACGTCGATATGTTCGCATGGAGTCCCTCGGATATGCTGGGCATACCAAGGGAGGTCGCCGAGCACGCCTTAGATATTCGAGCGGGCTCCAGGCCGGCAAAGCAGCGCCTGCGCCGATTTGACGAGGAGAAGCGCAGTGCCATCGGCGAAGAAGTGCAGAAGCTCATGGCAGCCGGGTTCATCAAGGAAGTATTCCACCCAGAGTGGTTGGCTAACCCTGTATTAGTCAGGAAGAAAAGTGGCAAATGGAGGATGTGCGTGGACTACACTGGTCTAAATAAAGCGTGCCCGAAAGTCCCATTCCCACTACCACGAATTGACCAAATCGTCGACTCCACTGCGGGATGCGAAACCCTCTCCTTCCTCGATGCGTATTCCGGTTACCACCAAATCAAGATGAAAGAGTCCGACCAGCTCGCAACTTCTTTCATCACTCCATTCGGCATGTACTGCTACATAACCATGCCGTTCGGCCTCAGAAACGCAGGGGCTACTTACCAACGGTGCATGATCCAAGTCTTTGGCGAACACATCGGACGAACCGTCGAAGCCTACGTGGATGACATCGTAGTCAAGTCCAGGAGGGCCGGTGATCTCGTCGGCGACTTGAAGGTTGCCTTCGCGTGTCTCAGAGAGAAGGGCATCAAGCTCAACCCCGAGAAGTGTGTCTTCGGAGTTCCCCGAGGCATGCTCTTGGGATTCATAGTCTCGGAACGTGGGATCGAGGCCAACCCGGAGAAGGTCTCGGCCGTGACCAACATGGGCCCGATCCGGGACCTCAAAGGGGTGCAGAGGGTCATGGGGTGCCTTGCGGCCTTAAGCCGCTTCATCTCGCGCCTCGGCGAAAAAGGCCTACCCCTGTACCGCCTCTTGAGAAAGTCCGAGCGCTTTTCTTGGACCGCTGAGGCCGAGGAAGCCCTCGCCAGGCTCAAAGCACTGCTCACCACCCCCCCCCGTCCTGGTTCCGCCCACCGAGGGCGAGCACCTCTTGCTCTACGCCACTGCGACAACCCAAGTGGTCAGCGCGGCCATAGTGGTCGAGAGGCAGGAGAAGGGACACGCTCTACCCGTCCAACGACCTGTTTACTTCATCAGCGAAGTACTCTCCGAGACTAAGACGCGTTACCCCCACATCCAGAAGCTAGTTTACGCCGTAGTCTTGGCTCGACGCAAGCTGCGTCATTACTTTGAGTCCCACCCGGTGACTATGGTGTCGTCTTTTCCTCTGGGAGAGATAATCCAAAACCGGGAGGCCTCGGGTAGAATAGCCAAATGGGCTATCGAACTCATGGGGGAAACCTTGTCTTTCGCGCCTCGGAAAGCGATCAAATCGCAAGTCCTGTCCGACTTCGTAGCCGAATGGACCGACACACAGCTGCCACCCGCTCAGACCCAATCAGAATGCTGGACCATGTACTTTGACGGGTCTCTGATGAAAACTGGGGCTGGCGCGGGCCTGCTCCTGGTCTCGCCCCTCGGAGTACACATGCGCTACATGATCCGTCTTCACTTCGCCGCCTCCAACAATGTCGCCGAATACGAGGCCCTCGTCAACGGCCTGCAAATCGCCATCGAACTTGGAGTGCGACGCCTCGACATACGGGGTGATTCGCAGCTCATCGTCGATCAGGTGATGAAAGAGTCGAGCTGCCATGACCCCAAAATGAAGGCGTACTGCGCGATAGTACGACGCCTGGAGAACAAGTTCGACGGCCTCGAACTCAACCACGTTGCACGAAAGTTCAATGAGGCCGCGGACGAACTAGCGAAGATGGCGTCGGCACGGACCCCGGTTCCCCCGAACGTCTTCGCCAGAGACCTCCACAAGCCATCCGTCGACTACGCCTCGGCGGCGGACGAGGGCCCATCGGCCAAGCCCACCATAGCGCCCGAGGCCCCCTCTGCCACCGAGACCTCGCCCGCCGAGCCCGAGGCCATGGCGATTGACGCAGAACCTCCCGAAGTCGATCAAGGGACGGACTGGCGAGTCCCTTTCCTTGATCGCCTCGTTCAAGGAGAGCTTCCTGCTGACAGAACCGAAGCCCGGCGGCTTGCGCGACGCGCCAAGACTTACGTCCTCTGCGACGGCGAGTTGTATAGGCGTAGCCCATCTGGTATTCTCCAACGATGCATCACCACCGAGGCTGGCCGATCCTTACTTTGGGACTTGCACGCGGGAGTCTGCGGGCACCACGCGGCGCCTCGGGCGCTCGTAGGTAACGCCTTCCGCCAAGGTTTCTATTGGCCGACGGCGGTGGCCGACGCCACGAGGCTAGTACGCTCCTGCGAGGGATGCCAGTACTATGCTCGACAGACGCACCTCCCGGCCCAAGCCCTCCAGACCATCCCCATCACATGGCCATTCGCTGTATGGGGGCTGGACATGGTTGGGCCTCTGCAGAGGGCACCCGGGGGCTACACCCATCTGCTGGTAGCTATCGACAAATTCTCCAAATGGATCGAGGCTCGTCCGATTGCTCAGATCAAATCCGAGCAAGCGGTGCTGTTCTTTACGGATATCATCCACAGGTTCGGGGTTCCTAACACCATCATCACTGACAATGGGACACAATTCACCGGTCGCAAATTCCTAACTTTCTCCGACGACCACCACATCCGGGTGGCCTGGTCGGCCGTAGGACACCCAAGGACGAATGGCCAAGTAGAGCGTGCCAACGGCATGATCCTGCAAGGCCTTAAGCCAAGAATATTCAATCGGTTGAAGAAGTTTGGCAAGAAATGGCTTGCCGAACTCCCGTCAGTCATCTGGAGCCTAAGGAATACCCCGAGCAGAGCCACGGGATTCACGCCGTTCTTCCTGGTCTATGGAGCCGAGGCCATCCTCCCCACTGACTTAGAATACGGTTCCCCGAGGCTGCAGGCGTACAATGAACAAAGCAACCGCACTGCCCGCGAAGACGCCCTCGACCAACTGGAGGAAGCCCGAGACGTCGCGCTGCTACACTCAGCCAGGTACCAGCAAGCCCTACGACGCTACCAAGCCCGGCGCATCCAAAGACGAGACCTGAAGGTGGGCGACCTGGTGCTGAGACGGAGGCAGAGCAACAAGGGCCGCCACAAGCTGACCCCACCCTGGGAAGGGCCGTACATCGTCGCTCAAGTGCTGAAGCCCGGGACCTACAAGTTGGCCAACGAGAAGGGCGAAATCTTCACAAACGCTTGGAACATAGAACAGCTACGTCATTTCTATCCTTAAAATTCCAAACGTTGTTTACATTGTTTCTCGAAATACAATAAAGAAGCGTTCTTAGTTGTTATAATCCTTCGAGGAACCCCCCTTAGGGGCTCGACGTCACCATAGCGCTATAAGGGAGACTCGGCTCTGCCTCTGCAAAGCCGAGCCTCCCTCGGGGGCTAAAAGGGGGGGGGGGAACCCCCTAAGTCCTGAAACCCCCTAAGTCCCGAAACCCCCTAAGTCTCGAACACCGTTTGTTAATGGTCTTTCAAAAAATTTCTACGCCAAACTCTCTCGCGCTCCGACGGGACCTTCACAAGGAACCCAGAGACCAAAAGTTTGTCTAAAGGCCAAAGGGCCGGTCGAGTCGTGAGAACAGCCTACGCCTCTGGGCTACGGCAGCTCCCTCACCACCCTTCGCCGAAAGACGGCTTAGGTCCCGAGGGATTTCTTTGCGGGTCCCCAAGATCGAG
Source organism: Miscanthus floridulus (assembly GCF_019320115.1). Lineage (NCBI taxonomy): Eukaryota > Viridiplantae > Streptophyta > Magnoliopsida > Poales > Poaceae > Miscanthus > Miscanthus floridulus. Next base: position 41,081,588 of record NC_089589.1, read on the forward strand.
ACAGAGGGCACAGGCTCGGAAGTAGAACAGAAAACGGTTAAAAGACGCACGTACGCAAATACTTTAAAGGCCTCGACGGCCACCAAGACGTCACGGTATCACAACTAACCCAATCCGGTTACATGACCCCTTTTGGGCCCAGATCAAAGCTCAAGGACCGGCGGCCGGCGCAGGAGGGACCACCTCTTCTTCAAATAGACGGGCCAGCGCTGCGCCAGGTGCCTCGGCCGCCTCCAACAGCTTCACGACCTCCGCATCCGCCTCCTCGTCATCTTCTGGCAACACGTAGCCGTCGCTGACAGCCTCGAGGTTGATGGCGTAGTGCGAAGAGACGACGGCCAGGGCGCGCTTGACACCCGTGTGCAACGCCCCCCGGAGCCTCTCGTGGACGCGGCCGCTCAACGCAATCAGGCGACTCCCAAGGGAGCTGGCTGATTGGACCTCCTCGACGTCTAGGGCCTCGTAGGCGGTACGAACGGCGCTGCACAGCGCCTCGTGCTCCCGGACCTCAACATCCAGCGCCGCTTGCGCCGCGACGGAGGCCTCAGCCGCCTGGGAAGCCTCTTTCTCCAGATCTACGTCGCAACGAGGGACAGGAGTCAAACGCGAACAAGAACAAATGGAGCAAGGAACACAGTTCAGCGGAACTTACCCTCGGCCTTGTTCTTCCAGGCTGAGACCTCGACCCGAGAGGCCTCGGCCGCCTTGGTAGCCTCTGCCAAGGCGGCCTTCGTCGCCTGATGCTCGCTCTGCTCCGCACCCAGCTGCCCGGCTGTGGCCTTTGCAGAGGCCGTCGCTTCTTGGGCCCGAGACCTGAAGGAGTCTCGCTCCTCCTCCAGCTCCTTGATCTTCGCCACCAGGGGGGCAGCCTGCCCCTTAGCCGTGACCAGCTCGGCCTGAAGGTCAGCACAGCGAAGGCGGAGGTCCTCCACTTCCGCACTCCGCGCTGACAAAAGCCCTTGGGCGTCGGCAAGCAGGCCCCTCTGCCGCCGGAGCTGGTCCCAGATATCCCTCTCCCTTCGAAGGAACACCGATTTCCCAAGGGACCGGGTCTCGAGCTCCTAAAGAGGTAAAAAACGCACGTCAAACACCGCGACGACAACTCGGCACGAGACACGAAAGTACTCACCCGAGTGACACCAGGCAAGTCCCTTTCCATGACAGTCATCGCTGTCTGCAACGACCGCATGGCCAATTGGCGATACTCCTCGAGGGTATCCCAACGCCCCCCCTCGGCGACGTCCTCAAGGGCGAACACAGGCTCCCCCTCGGGATCAGCCTGGTCCCGCCAGAAAACACGCGGGAAGTTCCACCCACGGGGCTCGGGCCGTAGCGGGACAAGGGCCGAACTCCCCTCGGCAGGATCTGGGACTTGCTGCTCCACGGCACTGGCCGCCTCGGCGTCCGCCGCCTCCTTCCCTCGGGAAGAATCATCAGACGAGATTGTCTGAACCAGGGGCGGCGCCAAAGTTTGCCCCGCCTCCACCTCCATCGCCTCGGTCTCGACGGACCCGGGGGCTCTGGCCTCCGCCATCTCTACCTCGATGGCCCCGGAGTCCACCGCCCTGGCCTCGGAGGTCTTGGGCGCCCCGGCCTCACCCTCAATGGCCTCGGCAGTGCTAGACGCCCCAGCCTCCGTCGCCCCAAGACCCACGACATCGCGAGGCGTGGGCTCCTCCTCCTCCACTCGCCCCGCGGCCGCCTCGGCACCCTTTTCCTGGGCGGCCACCTCCTCCGAAACGGCCTCGCCCGACTCCGCGCCACGCTGCGCGTCAGCCTGCGCCTCCGCTGCCTGATGGGCGGAGGAGCTAACGTTCACCTTGAGCGCCTTACGGGGCGCCAAGGGAGGATCTTCCACCAGATGCGTCTGGCTGGAAACAAAGACACTCCCGAGGTCAGCGTGCGATCAAGAGGCAAACAAGAAGTACTACGGACTCCACCAGAAAAGACGCTTACCGCGAACGGGGATGCAGCCGCTTCGACACCACCTGCCTCCTCCGCAGCGGTGGCGGTGGTAGCGGCAGTGCGGCCTCGGTGTCCACCAATGCCAGCTGGCCTCCGTCGGTCCCCGGCACCTCCTCGACCCTTCGCGGAGACAATGGGGTCACCCCCACCGTCACCCGCTCCACCTCCACCGTTGAACCCATCAGGCCGACGGCGCGCTCCTCCGACACCCGCGCCTCGGGCGTGTCGGCCTCGTCCCCGGGACGGACCGCCGCTGGCCCCGGGACACCTCCTCCTCCTCCTAGGGGCGTCAGGCTCCTCGCCGGCGCCCCGGGTACCATCTCCCTGATGTCGGGGAGGTCTTCCAAACAGGCCGTCCCCACCTCGCGCCCGCCGCCGTCGCTCGAAGAATCCGACACCGACGACGAAGGAGACGGCTCCAACGGGAGACCGTCGAGCTTCTGACGCCGGCGGCGGGCGTCCAGCTTTTCGCGCGCAAGGATCTTCTTCGTACGCTTCGCCTCCTTGGCATCTTTCTTCCTCTTCTCCTCCTCGGCACGCGCCCTGTTCGCGGATCGCCGCCGGGCGTCCTCGGGAACGGGCGGCGGGGAGCCTCGCACGTCTCTCATCCCCTGCGAGAACAACGAAGTAAGACAACAGACAAAAAAGGCGAAAAACAAGAAGGCCGCGAAAGCCTCGACAACATCCAGCTTACCAGCGAAACATACCCCCGCGACGGGCGCATCGGGAACGGCATCAAGTCGTCGATCTTCGGCTTCCCGTCCACCGCTTCTCTCACCCGACGCAGGGTCTCGTCGTCGGAAAGGGCGAAGGCGGACATCTTGACACCGACGATCGAATCGCCCGGGGTCATCTCGAACAGCCGCCGCCGCCGGGCCATCAGCGGCAACACCCTCCGGCGGTGAAAAGCCGCCACGACCACGGCCGCCGAAAGGCCGTGGTCACGCAGCTTCCGCAAGGCCCTCAAAAGCGGTTCCAGCCTGGGCTGATCGGCCTGGATGACGCCGTACCCCCACTTCTCCGGTTGGCTCTCTACGACCCGCCCGGTATAAGGGGGAAGTCCTCCGCCGTCGTTGCGGAGGTAGAACCAGCCGTCATACCAACGACGGTTGGACGACGACAACTGGGCCGGGATGTAGAGGGACTGCCGGTCTTGCCGCACGTGAAGGGTGCAGCCGCCGGCCCTCTGCACCTTCCGAGCCCCCCTCGTCCCCCCCGGCTTGGTGGTGAACGTCGCTCGGAACAAGTGGAGCCACAACTCCCAGTGGGGAGCGATCCCCAAGTACCCCTCACAGACGGCGGCGAAGATGGCCGCCTGCGCGATGGAGTTGGGGCTGAAATTGTGCAGCTCCACGCCATAATAGTGCGGGAGCGCCCGCATGAAGTTGTCCGCCGGCAACCCAAAGCCTCGCTCGTGGAAGACCACGAAGCTCACCACGTAGCCGTCGCGCGGCCTCGGCTCCAACTCGTTCCCCGGAGCAATCCACTCCGGCTCGTCGGGGTTGGTAATCGGGCGAAGAAGACCGGCCTCCACGAGCGACCGCAGCTTCTCCTCGGTGACGTCAGACCGCTCCCAGGGATCCGCCGCAAGGAGGACGGGACCACCAGCCATTTGCGCGGCAAAGGACGCTGCCACGACGGTTATCTCTCTCCCTCTCTCTTTCAGTCTCTCGCCCTCGCCCTTCTCCTCCCCGGTGCTCTATGCTCTCAGCGGCGGCACGGAGGCAGCAAAAGCGAATGCGAAAGAGGTAAGAAGGGGAAGGGCGAGGTTCTTTGCGTATTTATGCAGGGACGAGACGAAACCGCCGGGCGACGAAATCGGGGAAGTTTCCCCCAAAGGATCCGGAGCGGTTGTCCAGATCCGGTTTTACCGCCCACGCGCCCACTCCCTCCTCATTAAATCGTGCGTGCAGACATGTCCCGTCGGCTGACCCCACGTCGCGTCCAACCGCAGCAGCAGCAGGCGCCGTTCCGCCTCCCCGAAAAAGTCGCCTCAAAAGACGCGCCTGCCGTTGTTGGCCGTAGGGAGAGAAATGCCCCCCCGATTCCTTTCAGGCAAAGGAACTAGGCACCGAGCCCGCTACGGTCCAGGGGTTCGAAGGCTGGGCCCTTAGGGGTTTCGACAGCCGCCCCAGGGCAACAGAGCCAGGGGCGACTACGGGCGAGCCTATGCGAGGCTGAGGCCCAAGCAAGCGAAACGCTTGGGACGCCCTGTGTCGTGTCCGAGACCGGTAGGGAGGTCTCCGAATGGGATCCCACCGTAGGGAGGCACCGAGCCACCGAGGCCCAGCGAACGGCCTCGGCACCCACTAGAGAAACCCTCCGGTACTCTTGGAGCGCGTCTCCGGACCGCTAGCCGACCCCCAGCGAACGGGGTACGGGCCTCCACTCGGACTTACCCGATAAAAGCTCACCGGAAATGCCGTCGCTCGCGCCCACCGAGGGTAGCACGGCATCTTCCACCCCTCCTTCCGAGCGAAAAGGAAGCGCGAGGGTCGAATAAAAAGTCAGGAGAATCCCTGACGGCCCTCTTGCTCCGTGCAGAGGCTAAGGGACTCTTCCTGCAAAACATTGCCGAGGCCCAGCAACTTAGACTCGCACACGAGGGGGCTCGGCAAAACAAACCCTCCTTCCGAGCGAAAAGGAAGCGCGAGGGTCGTTCAAAAAGCCAGAAGAACTCCTGACGGCCCTCTTGCTCCGTGCAGAGGCTAGGGAGCTCCTTCCGCAAAACATTGCCGAGGCCCAGCGACTTAGACCCGCACACGAGGGGGCTCGGCAAAACAAACCCTCCTTCCGAGCGAAAAGGAAGCGCGAGGGTCGTTCAAAAAGCCAGAAGAACTCCTGACGGCCCTCTTGCTCCGTGCAGAGGCTAGGGAGCTCCTTCTGCGAAAGTCGCCGAGACCCCGCGACCTAGGCTCGCACCCGAGGGGGGCGCGGCAGACAGACCCTCACGCGCGAGGGGCGAACTAAAAGCCAGGGGGGCCTCTGACCGCTCTCTCGCTCCGTGCGAGAGACTCGGGGGCTCCTCCTGCAACTTTGCCGAGACCCAGCGGCTCAAGCTCGCACACGAGTGGGCTCGGCAAGCAGCCCCCTCGTCCGAACGAAAGGGGCGTGCGGGGCTAAAGACAAAGCGACCCAAGCCCGTTACGGTCCAGGGGTTCGAAGGCTGGGCCCCCGGGGGTTTCACAGCCGCCCCAGGATAAAGGAGTCAGGGGCGACTACGGGCGAGCCTATACCAGGCCGAGGCCCAAGCGAGCGAAACGCTTGGGACGCCCTGTGTCGTGTCCGAGACCGGTAGGGAGGTCTCCGAATGGGATCCCACCGTAGGGAGGCACCGAGCCACCGAGGCCCAGCGAACGGCCTCGGCACCCACTAGAGAAACCCTCCGGTACTCTTGGAGCGCGTCTCCGGACCGCTAGCCGACCCCCAGCGAACGGGGTACGGGCCTCCACTCGGACTTACCCGATAACAGCTCACCGGAAATGCCGTCGCTCGCGCCCACCGAGGGTAGCACGGCATCTTCCACCCCTCCTTCCGAGCGAAAAGGAAGCGCAAGGGTCGAATAAAAAGTTAGGAGAATCCCTGACGGCCCTCTTGCCCCGCGCAGAGGCTAAGGGACTCTTCCTGCAAAACGTGGCCGAGGCCCAGCGACTTAGGCTCGCACACGAGGGGGCTCGGCAAACACGATAAAAACGCCTCACTCGAAAGAGAAAAAAGCCCCTGAAGAAGTGAAATCACTCCTCCAGGGCCTCGGGGGCTACACCCAGCGGGTGCGCTCGCGCGCACCCGCCGAAACCTCGAATACAAGCGCACCCGCCGAAACCTCGAAATACAAAACACCATCCCGGCAGGAACTATCAAGAGCTAATTCTCGTCGGAACCTCAGGGGGAGTGCCTCCACTCCCCCCAAGGCTCGGGGGCTACTGTCGGGTACCGCGAGAAGGGGTACCCCAAGCAAGACCCAAAAAAGCAACTGCTTACACTTCGTAAAGATCGAAACCAGCTAAACGCTGCTGGCCTCGGCCGATTCTCCGACTCGCCCGAGGCTCCAAGGGCCTCGGCCGATTCTCCGACTCGCCCGAGGCCCATCGCCGCAGGCCTCGGTCGATTCTCCGATTCGCCCGAGGCCCCCTCGCTACCGACCCCGAGCGATTCCCCGCCAAAGGCCACGGCCGGGCCACCGACCCTCCGTCTCGCGCAAGGCAGGCTCGGCAGCACTCCGCCGCCTCTTCCTTCTCCCGTCCCTCTGACAAAACGTCGTGTCACATCAACTCAGCCGACTGCTGCCCCTGACGACAACGGCATGCTCACCACAGTACAGCAGAATGGCCGATGGGACAGGAGGCAGGACTGGGCAGGGGTTACCCGCCACTGTACCATCCACCGTGCGCATGGTTGACGCCCATGCCGCACTGTGCTGCCAACTCCTGCTCCGAGGACAACGCAGCATGGGGAGCCACGCCTGGGCTACTGTGGCCTCGGAATCAGTACCCAGGACCAATAATCCCCTCCGAGGCCTCGGCAGGTTACTTCACGGGCTAGGCAGCCTGAGGGCCCATGACCGCCGAGCCCCCCACGATGGCTCGGCCTCGGCATCTGCAGAGCCGCTGCTCCCTGCGACGTCATTACACGGTGACCAGCACGTCGCCCGTCATGTCCTGCATCAGGCTGTACTGGAGCCCCGCGACGCACAAGATCGAGTATGACCGGCGCGTCACTTCGGCACGACAAGGACACGACAGGGACGGGGCCACTCCGACGACCATGCCACAACAGTGGCCGGCTACAGGGCTCGGACACGCCACCCCATTTTTAGAACGCTATGTAGCAACATATGTAGGTTCCTGGTTCTCCCTTGGAGTATAAAAGGGAAGGACCGGGGCCATTTCAGGGGGAGAGGAAGACACCGATAGAACGAGACACTTCCACTACGCTGCTTGAGAACAACGCCTCAAACAGCCCGCACCACCCTCGCCGAGACCTGGGGCTAGCCCTCTCTCTCTCCTAGCTTGTAACCCCCTACTACGAGCACTCCGGTGCAAGGAATACAAGATCAATCTCTCAGACTGGACGTAGGGCCTCGATTGCCTGAACCAGTATAAATCTTGTGTCTTTTTGCATCACCATCCGGGATTAGGGGCACGCAGCACAAATTCACTCGTTGGTTGAGGGACCCCTGGTTCCAAAGCACCGACATAGTTGTTGTAACACTAACACGACCACCGCATGTTAACAGAGGCTCCTCTCTATTAATGCATAACAGAGAGGCTCTCTATTATTGCAACTATATCGAGATTAATTATCCACTTTGTCACTCAGCTTTTCAGAAATATGAAGCATTATATTCACAAAACCGGATTAAAAAGCAAATAAAATATCTAGGACTTCAATGGGGACGATAAACTACTACAAATATATTTGCTTGAATTTTTAACCGTTATTTCCATGAAGAACTCTAGTACATAGTGGCAGGACAGTCATTTATCCACCCATATGTAATTGTTCATCTAAATTATGGTTGGAGGCAGCGTTCAAACTTTCAGTTAAACTAATTTTGTGAATTCAGTGTTTCTTTTTTAATCTAAACAAAATAATTCGTAGTAAACGATTTTGATAAATTAAATTGATTTCCTATTATTTTAGTTAGACATGCATAGGTGAACACTTATCAACGTGTAGTGTAGTCTTAAAAAGTCTCCCTTTGCAAGAGATCTTAGGTTGCATGGTTGGTTGTATAGTTCGGTGTTATTTTTTTCTTTCTTTTTGCTCATATATTATACCTGATCGGTATAGTTACTTCGTGCTGGCTGCTGCTGTTTTACTTTAGTTTTGTGGCCCTGCGGCTACTCCCTCTCCCAAAATAAATGCATGTCTTATACTTTCAAATAAACTTAAGTTTGACCAAATCTATGCGAAAAAATAATAAGATTTATAATATCAAATAATCATCAATACATTAATCACGTCATATATTTTTACGCTAATCAACTTTATTTTAGAGATACAAATTTTAATACTATTTTGTTTATAAAACTTGTTAAACTTAAGATTGTTCGACTCCCAAAGTGCATTTTGAGACCGAAAGAGTATAGTCTACAGTGCTGCTGCAGTAGCACAACCAAGCAGTGCCGTCGTTCAAACTTTTGGCCTGCTGCAAGTCACGGCGTGACTTCCGATTACAGGTCCTATTCGTTCAGCTGAGATTTAGTTTATACTGATTTGTTGCTGCAGAACAGGACCATATATATGATTGGACAGGCATGCATTCTGGACTTTCGAAATCTTGAATCTGCCTGAAATTCGGAACGAGCTTCATCAAATTCAGTGATTTTACTACTGGAGAAAAAAAACAGCACGGAATTGAAAATCTTGGTTGTCTGGTTGAGAATCGAGATAGGAGGAAAGGACCCAAGGAAGTGTCCGGGCCGTGCACGGTTTCCTTTCTTGGAAAACCGAAGCCACAAGCTTCGCGAAAGCTTGCGCAAATGGTCCAACCTGCTGCTGCCGGCGTGCACGCTACAGACTTTTTTTTTATTATTTTACAGAAGAAACTCCAGCTCCCTGAGAGCCGGCCGGCCTACCACGTGTCCCGCCCACCGCCTCCCGTGCTCCCGCAGGCCGCAGCCCCGGCCGCGTCCGGCCGTCCCCGCACTCCTCCACACGCCACCACTTCCTCCGTCCCCAGCCGCACGAGCTCTCCGCGGGATCCCGGCCCTCCATTCCGCATCGAGGCCGACACGACGGCCAGATCCCGCCCGCGCCGCCGCCAAGGCCAAGCCAGCCCGGTCCTCCGACTTGGCCTCTCCTCCGCCTAACAACGCCTCGCGGGCCCTCGACGCGCACGAAACCGACGACGACCCAGTCCAGTCCAGCCCCGCCGCGATGGCCATGGCCGTGATCCGCCTCGCGCGCCCCGCCTCCATGCGCCCGCCGTCGGCCGCCGCCGCGTCCCCGTCGCTACGGCCACGGCTGCGCCGCCTCCGCGTCGTGAGGTGCCGCGCCGGCGGGGAGGGAGGGAAGGGGGAGGAGGAGGGCGAGGCAGAGGCGCCCGAGTCGCTCTTCGCCAGGGAGCTCCGGCGGCGCGGGATGGCGCCGGGGGCCCGCGCTACGCCCGCCGCGGGCGCTAATAAGGAGGCGGAGGAGGGGGCGCCCGAGACCGGGGCCAAGCGCCGGGTGGCGGCCGCCGAGTTCGAGCGCGGCGCCGCGGCCGACGGCCAGCGGGAGCGGTCCATGGCGCTCAACAGCGAGGGCCTCGAGGTGCGCTTGCCGTCCCTGCTTTCTTTCTCATTCCTTCTCTCTCGCGCGCGCGCCATTTTGATCGACATAGTTGGCTTTTCCGGAGCTGGAAGACCATTCTTTGGTAGCACGGCCATGTTGGATGCGGCAAGAATTGGATATGGTGTTGTGCTAGTAATTGAACAGTGCAAACGTGAGGGCTTGGCATAATATGTGCTTAATTTTCCCAAACTACTGAACTAGGCACTAGTCAGGGAAAGGGAAGTTGTTGTTCTGTCTTACTGGTGCTAGTAGGTAGAGATACACTGTTATCAAAAGGAGACAAATTGGGCTTCTTTGTGTGATTCTATTGGTATCAACATCGCCCTGGTTTGTAGGGAAAATTGTCAATTTACTGAGCAACACTTTTATCGTTTTTGGTAGGTAATAAATTGGCACATGGTGTGTGTTAGAGCATCTTCTGGAGGATTACTGGGCCCTGATTAGTACAATTTTCTGTCAGTTGTGTATTGATAGTTGAACCCATGCTCATGTACATGTTTATATCAGTTAAATAGTCATGTTCAGAAGAATATTCACCCGTGTCAGCTATCTATTCAGCAGTACTATATGATAATCAGATAATCAACAGCTGTTCTGTCTTCACCTTATCATTATTTACTGAAGAATTTTTGTCTAGTACCGGTTATCAGAGCAGTAACAATGTGATAATAAAATAATCAGTGACTTGCCTTTCCCTTATAATTGTTTATTTCTTTCCACAGGGCCTTGTTCCTCGGGCAAAGTTACTACTATCACTTGGCAGTACCTTCTTTCTGGCATTTGGGCCCCTGATTCTTGTCACCGTCTCTCTTTTTGCTGGTTTATATGTGGTAATCCCCTGCTAATCTCACCTTTCATGTGCTACTGCATGTTCATGGTCCATATGTGCTCTGTTCTTAATCTACTTTCTGCTTGCGTCCATTACCTGGTTGCTAATCTGTTTATATGTTTTAGAATAGTTGAACATACTCAGTTAAAATGAATACGATTTTGTATACACTGAATGGGCCAGCGTGTTCGGCTGCTCAAGTTCCAGCGTGTTTCAGCTTATTCTCTCTCACAGAATATTATTGAATCATCTAAAATAATCCGAAATCTACTGTGCAACCCATCAGCCCAACGAGCTTGAGCATCTAGAATATGCAGAGTAGCTCTATCTAGCTGACAGTTTTTACTGATGATCTTATATGTATGTATAGTTGAATCGACCAGAGTGTCCGCATCGTGATTGACCTGGTTTCTCGTTGCAGTACTTTGGACCGAGTTTTGTACACGATGCAAGCAAGACACCGGTGTCGCCGCCACCGTACATTGATCCATACGAGCTACTGGAGGACGAGAGGCTCAGCCGGCCCTCTCCAGATGCGTTCTGAACTTGAATAGTGCAAGAACCAGTGCAGAAGTGATTACAAGAAATAGTCATACATATCCCAACGCTCTCCTTTTTTTTTTACTAGACTTGTAACATGTAAATGCAACTATAGCTGTAGACTGTTATAATCAAAATTTCAATACGCAGTGTTCCATCCATTGATTTCACGTCAACCTTGGCGCCCATGTCTCAAGTCTGAACAGACTGAAATCTTCCAAGCGCTGGCTGCAAATCATCAGTTTTTTTCCGGCACCTCCTATACAAGCAATATATAACGTGAGATTTTGTGGAGAAGGGATTAATAACCACGTATGTTTTTCCTTTTTTCCTCTAAGCGCCGGAGTCATTTTTTCACTATTTATTGAATAGATAGAGATATTCACATCCAAGATGAATGCATTACATGTTTCTGCAGCAACACTCTATTTTTTTAGAAACATTTTTTTCCACATGAGGAATTATTTGGATATCCTCTTATCTATCTCAATCCACATGTGTTAGGGTAAACTGGGGTGGAACTTACCCTAACTTACACCATAATCGACCTCAACACATTTGGACTGAAGTGAATACGGGAGTCTCTAAACAAGCCAAAGGGATAAATTCCTACAATATTTTTGGGTACGTTTTTTTTCCACATGAGATAAAAAAATTCCTAACTGTGCACTACAGTACGTAAGCATGCCAACGGGGATAAGATATGTCCACTTTAGGGAAGAAAATTTGGTGCAGTCCGGCTGCACCCAAGCACGGTGCGCATGATCCGGCAACTTCCGTCTTTTGTTCACCGCTCAGTTTGGTTTCCAACACTGCTCATCTAACCATCGGTGATCAATTCCTGGACACGTGTCTTTCATCGCTGTGGGGTCTGCACCATGCGTGGGTGCAGCCAGGCTGCACCAAATTTTCTTCCCATTTTACCCTTAGCTAGCCATGTGTTTACTTGTCTTTCTCCTCTGTTGTCTTCCTCTTTTGTTCTTCGCTAAGGCCTTGTTTAGTTTGCAAAATTTTTGGCAAAATGGTACTGTAGTACTTTCGTTGTTATTTGGCAATTAGTGTTCTAGTCTAATTAGGTTTAAAAGATTTGTCTCGTGAATTTCGTCTAAACTGTGTAATTAGTTTTATTTTTTATTTATATTTAATGCTTCATGCATGCGTCCAAAGATTCGATGTGACGAGAAATCTTGAAAAATTTTGCAAAATGGAAGAGAACTAAACGGTACCTAACTAAAGCAACACTTAGCTTCCTCTCTCCTCCGTACTAACTACTTTGTCCAGGATTTATGATAGCTACTTTGTTTATCTTTTTAGTTAATTTTCTTTGCTCTGTTTTGTCTTAGATATACTCTATCTATTCTTTTTTACTCCTTCCATCTCAAAATAAGTGATGTTTTTTATTTGTCCTAAGTCAAACCATTTTAAGTTTGACCAAAGTTATAGGAGAACATCAATATTTATGACATCAAATAAATAAAATATGAAAATATATTTCACGCTAATTCTAATAATACTCATTTGGTATCATAAACATTAGTACATTTTCATATAAATTTGGTCAAATTTGAAATAGTTTGACTTAGGACAAACTTAAAATATTACTTATTTTGGGACGGAGAATGTGCATGCCACATTAAGTTTGTCTTAAGTCAAACATTGCTATCTTTGACCATCTATTTAAAAAAAAAATCCTTATAATTTTACAACCTATGAATTACATATTATGGAATTATTTTTCATAGTGAATTTAAAAAACATAATTCTTGTGTTATGAACCTATGCATATTTTTAGATATCGGTGGTTAAAGATATAAAAGTTTGACCTATGACAAATCTAATGCAACATGTAAATAAAAATGGAGGGAGTAGTAGTTAAGCATTATCCTAGCCTATGTAATGTGTATCGTCACTTGTTTCAGTTCTGTACGTAGGCTAGCTAGTAGTAGGGCCTTGTCTTTTTTAGCTGGTTAAGCTGTCTCATTCTGCTGTATCTCCTGCATGTTCCTACGAGTCACCCTACTCCGCTTCGAGTACTTCTTTAAACTATATTCCAAATGAGCTCAAAATGTATTTTGATTTTATTTTATTTTTTTATTTAAAAAGGTGTTAAAAATAGTTTGTTTGGCTTCCAACCTTTCAGTAAGAACAATTTTAAAATGTGTTCTAAAAATTATGATTTTTTCAAAAAAAAATTGTTTATAAAAGTTTGAGAGTTTTTTATTTGAATTGTTTTGGAAGTGATCAAAATCCTTCTTAAGAAAAAGAAACCCTCTTATTTTAGGCAGCCATTCTCCTTCCGGCCCACTCCCTCTCTCTTCTTGGGCTTCACCCATCTTTTCTTTCTTTCATCGGAAATACTTCCTGCAGAGCGTCCGTCCGTGACACTGCTCCGGACACGACTCCCTAGGTGTCGGGTTCATAAACCTAGGGTCCCCCGCGGACTGGCTTCCCAACAGAGGCTCGGCCCAAGCAGACAACGCGCAACTCGTGGGCCGGCCCAAGTGCCTGAACGACAGGCCAGAAGCACGATCCAAACACCGACCTGAAGGCCTGGCCGAGGAGGAACGGCGTCCACTTTCGACTCCGGCCAACCTCTCCGACCGGAGCACTCGCTTTGGTCTCCAGCCCGCCTCCGGACGGCCTCTCTGACCAGAAGACTTGGCCAAACACCACTTTCGACCGACCCACGTCTCTGGCCGGGGGTGCGCCGAACCCCTGCTCACTGCTCTTCTTCGACTGGCGCGATCAGAGCCGACTAGAACCCACCGACCGGGGATGCCCACTCGGTAAGGACCAGAAAACAGATGGAGAAAGTAAGACAGAGCGCACAAGTCAAACCACAATACTAGGGACCGTACCCTGTACACCTGCAGAAATAGTACTCTACAACCTCCCTGGCATGACAGAGCCCAAACAGTGTTGTAGGCGCCGACATTTTCCCCTACAGTATTGTGGGCGTCATTAACTCTCATACGATAAGGCTCCCCCCACATGCCTCTGGGCATCAACGGTGTTGTGGGCATCGGCATTTACCGTACCAGGCGAACATGGTAAAACCCCTTGCATGCCTCCAGGTCTCGACAGTGTGGTAGGCGCCGATGTCTACCATACCCGAAGAAGACAACACAACCTCCCACATGCATCTGACATCCAATAGTGTTGTAGGCGCCTACCATCATCCTATACCCGCCGACGTGGGCAACAAGGCTCCGAAGCATACGTACTCTCTCCCTCTCACTTGTAAGGCCATCCCCTTCAACTATAAAAGGGGACGCGCTCTCTCCAAACATGGAGGTGATTCCAGATTCATTAGATCTATCAAGTTTACTAGTTCACAACCACAGAACCACCAGTTTGGACCCCAAGTACACGCTTGAATACTTAGCTTATAGCGGAGCTCCTGTCACTCTCGGCCCTTCCGACCGGAGCCTGACCGGACCTCTTGTACTCCCCATCTTTCTCCTTCTCGTTTGTAACCCCACTGTAAACTTCGAGCACCTGGGCTCAGGAATAAAGTCACCGACCGACTCAAACCGGACGTAGGGCACGTTGCCTGAACCAGTATAAATCCTATGTCATTAAGTGCTAGGCCACCTCCGATCACAATGTACGGCAAAACTACAAATATTTACTTGTTGGTCACTTTCTGCACCGATAGTTGGCACTGTCCGTGGGGAAGACACTGTATGTTCAACACTTTTTTGGTCATCGAATGGCCCACTTTTCCGCCACCATCGCCATGGCAGGCTCAGGTGATACGATTTGCTTCAGCTCACTAGAGTTTCCCACGCTCTCACCTATTGGGATGTGGGTTTCACCCATCTTTGAGCCATCCCAGGCCTTCCTCCTCGGAAGCCTGGACTTCGTTGCCGACTGGCTCGACGTACTACACCTCTATGAGGAGACACTCGTTCTGGCGCCCGTCGGAGGGGCGCCCTCCATCGGCTCCGGGACGCGCAACAACTTCAACGATGAGGCATCTCGCTTCATTTCGAGCAAACTCTTTGCTCAAACCCCACTGTAAGTAATATGCATACTATTATTTACGATCCATTTACTATCTCCCGCCATTATCCGGAGGGACTATATTGACCGCACCATGAACACCGTACGACCAGTTCCCCTATGGCCTAGTGTCCCCCACGGACACGTGTGCTCGGGGGCTCCGAGGGACGTTGCCGCCATCACCCCTCACATCCGAATTCATGGAAATGGCGAGCTATGCTCCTACCACTTTCCACGAACTATCGGATGATGAGGGTCAGAGCAACGGCTCTAGCATCGGCGACGTGGCACCTAGCCACCGTCTGTCCCTGGAGTGCGCTATGGCGGATGCTCCGAGACAGCCGCCGGTCATTGCGGAGTCTACACAAACTCACACCCTTTCGGACCTGCATGCGGGGGCCCTCGCGTTTGCACAAGGGCACACCGAGGAACTACGACAACGACAGCATAACCAGCCGTCGCTTGCGTCGGCAAGCTCGGTGCAACACGTTGTGCCCCATGCGCATGACCCAGCGGGCAGCGCCGGGGCGCACCTGCCAGGTCCAACACGACATCATGAACAAGGGGAACGATCTCCCATAGTTCGCTCGAGCTAGCCAGAACATCGCTACTGCGGTAATGCTTCTGTGCGGCGTTCCCGAGCCTGTCGACCCCCAGGAGCGGGCGGTCTAACATTAATTACTATTGGAATCACTGTTGGGATAGATCGGGCCACACACACTAACATGCCTCTGTAGCCATATATGGTAATTGATGTCACGAATTATGTATCCGCTTGTATCGATGAAGTCCAATGCCCGTATGAGTGCACTCTCTCGTGCCTCACAATACCGAAAGAATGGTCGGCCATAGATGTAACCTACTGAACGACCACTGCCCCTGTTAGTAATCCTTATGTAGTACTAGCGTCCTTCTATAGTGAACTGGCTGAGGTTTCCATTGCAGAAGTCCCAATCGTACCCGAGTTGCTCCATAGCTTGGTCTAGAATGACCCACAAGCCACATGCAGCATAGGTAAGGTCTTAGAGCGCAATCTACAAGCGGAGAAAAAGAAAAAAATTAGAGAATGTTATTACAATAATAAACAATAAATAATCATGACTCAGGTATAAGTGACCATTTTACCACATCCGCATGGTTGTAGCTCGCAAACCATTCGCTTGCTTGTGGGACGGGGATATCACCAGCATTCAAAGCAAGTGCCTTGAAGTGCGAGAAATCAGGCACATCATAGCAAATACGTCGAAGCGCCTCTAAACTGATGCGCACGACACTTAATTGGGCGCTTATCATGTCCGGGCTCTATATTCCCGTCCCATGGATATGGTTCCGATGATTTGAACCCCTCACAGGGATGTAAAAACTGAGTTCACACATCCATAGCCGACCACTTGCATTAGATGCCATGTTCTCGACGATGTCCGAGATAAAGAACTAGCTAAGTGTTGTTCGCAGCCAATCTATTGGGGATATAGTCTGCGACATATATGCATACAACAATGATATTAAACTAATTACACTTATTTGTTAGCATAAAAAAACAAAAAGATGTTGGAAAATATTTCATACAATAGCTGGAACATGGAACCGTGGAATGGCCACATTAGGAGCGAATGGCTCATCGCCAGGGTGGAAACCTGATTCTTGTGGTGGGGGAGGTCCGTTGTTCATACCACCTGATCGATAAAATGCAAAAAAAAATATGAACATAAAATATATGCACAAAAAAATCTTCCAAATAAAATGTGGCAACATAATTAAATATAGATCAAATGCAAGGAATAAGAATATATATAAATGTAGAATGCAAAGAAATATGAATATAAATATAGATCAAATGAATATAGATAGAATATTAGAGAAGACAACATATCAATACCATTGAAAAATACAGGAGCCGTGACCAAATCACGTAGAGAAAGTGGATGTCTTGAGAAGTGAGAGTGAAACATGAGAAATGAGACTAAGAGAGTTCGTGGGTCGGTGGGATAGATGTATGTGGCCGACAGTTTATTTTATATAGGGGGGCATGGACATCACTGTCGGTTTTTAAATAGAACCGACAGTGAAAGTTACTATCACTGCCGGTTTCTAAATAGAACCAACAGTGAAGGTGCATATATGTAAAAGATATATTTATTTAGATACTACAGTGGGAAAGTTTTAACAACAACAATATATTTATTTAGATAGTAATGAAATACATCAAAAAATTACAAAAAAATTAGAAATAAGTTACATATACAATAACAAAGACCTTACACTAAAATTACATATACGATAACAAAGACCTATTTGCATACTGGTCAATGTTACCATCAATGTGTATCAACACATTATAATTTAACCACCTCAGTAGCATTCTTCTAGCACTAGCTAGGGTCAAACAACAACACTAAGGTGGTCTACGAGCTATACCGGTTGGAGATGATAAGGTGGCATCGATGAATCCATGCCTCTGTTGTACATGACCTTTTTCTCGGTACAGTCCAGAGCACATCAGATTCAGCTCGGCACCGCACCGATGAACCAATGCTGCTCTGAGACAGGAAATTGTCGAGAGCACACCAGGTCTCTTTGGACATACAGTCCAGAGCGCACCACAGCGGATGGCTCTGTGAATCTTGTGGCATCTCTAATCTTCGGCGTTGCTCTATCTTCACTAGCATTCTTCTAGTACCTCATGTGTGCACTATTTTGGTGGACTACTATGCATAACGATATATGTGGTTTGTTGTGAGAGGAAAACATTGTATCATGGCTGATAAGGCCTGGCTGAAACCAACATGCATGGAGAGGCTAGCTCCTAGCCGAGAGCCATTTTATAGGGGCTAGCAGTTGTGGTACATTTTTATTTTTGAATTAAAGTTGTCGGGGTAGGTGGGAGCAGTGTTCCAACTATTGTGGTCATGGGAGCACTGTTGGCATGTGAGGAGCATCTACACATCACTGTCGGTTTTAGTTTAAAAACCTACAGTGAATTGGGCCTTCTGTGTCGGTTTGAGCAACCGACTATGATAGAAGCTATCACTGCCAGTTTTAAAACCAAAACCAGCAGTGAAGGGCCCTACCGCCATCTTTTAGTAAAAAAATATAAAAAAGTTTGGCCTGCCTGAGATTCGAGTGCGGGTCACGGGGTCGAGAGTGCACGGCCTTAACCGCTGAGTTAGGATAGGGAGTTCAGTTAGAATGGTTTTATTTTTTTCTTTTATCCCATCGTAATGCACTACTAAATAATAAATGCAAAATCAAAAAAGTTTGGCCCACCTAGGATTCAAGCGCGGGCCTCAGAGTATAGAATGTGCGGCCTTAACCGTTGAGCTAGGATAGGGAGTTCGGTTAGTTTGCTTTTCTTTATTTATTTATTAATAGAAATAATGCAGTTAGATTATATTCTAAAATAACACAAAAAATTATGTCTTGATTATTTAATTCTATGATAATTAATTAATGGTCTATAATTATCAAATAATAGTGTTTGTGAACATCATCTTAATATTTGATTACATAGTCAATAATTAAATTGTAGAGATGCGCACAAAATATAAATTAAATATTCAGTGCGAATTACTAATACAACATCTGCATAATGATTACATAGTTAACAATAATCTAACTATCTTTAGGTGCATCAATAATGAGGGCCTCATTGTGATTAATTCGTACGTAAGCAGGTTCGTCACCCTCTTGAAGGATAGGTAGGGGTACGTTCGCCCTGAATGGATGCATTTCCTGATAGCTCCTGTAGTCTTCTTCGTCCGTCACTCCATCGACACCAACAATCTTCCTTTTCCCTTCTAGGACTACTTTTAGCCTTCCTTTTGTCTTGTTGTCCCTTGTATAGAAGACTTGCATAACATCTCTTGCAAGGACGAAGGGGTCATCTCTGTATGCGGACTTAGTGAGATCAACGGTAGTGAACCCTTCACTGTCAGTTTTTATTTCCTCGAGCTAGACCCACTGACAGCGAAAAAGAGCTGCCTTCAATGGACCGTAGGCTAGCTCCCATATCTCCTCTATGAAACCATAGTATGTTGCCTGCACATTGCCGTTTTCGTCGTGAGCATCAAAACAAACACCACAATTTTGATAATAAGATGTGCTCTTTCCATCTTGCTTTTTTGTATAAAATGTGAATCCATTGATCTCATACCCTTGGTACTTAAGATATGTACTTGAAGACCCCTTGGCTAAGGCATCCAATTGATTACCCAACTTTATTCCAAGCAAGCGATGTCGCAACCAACTGACAAATTCCTCCTTATGTTTTTTATCCAGCCAAGCCTGGGACCTGCTCGGATATAGAGTTTGCAGCGATTGCCTGTGCTCGTCAATATATGGCATCACACCCTCGGCTTGCTGGAGAACAGCGAACTGTGCCTGTCTAAAATAAGCAGGGTTGTCTACTATAACAGATTTCTCTCCGATCGTTCCTTTGCCACGTAGTCTTCCCTCATGATGAGATTCTGGAACTCTGACCCTTTTGATGTCCAGGTAATATGTGCAGAACTCAATGGCCTCCTCCATTGACCATCCTTCAACCATGCCCCCTTCTGGCCTGAATCTGTTCCTAACATACCTCCTGAAAACATTCATCAATCTTTCGAAAGGGAACATCTAATGCAGGTACATTGGGCCAAGGGCTCTAATTTGATCAACAAGATGAATGAGCACATGCAATGAGATATCAAAGTAAGTCGGCAGGAAATGCATCTCAAGCCTAATGAGAGTTTCGGCTATGTCCCGCTACAGCTGCTCTAGCATGGACACATCAATGACCTTTTGAGATCGCATTGAAGAACGAGCAAAGCTTTCTGATTGGGGCATGGACCTTTGGGGGGAGGATACCACGTAGGGCAATAGGGAGCAGCTGAGTCATAATGACATGATAGTCATGGGCCTTCATAGGGCCATAGTTGAACTTGAGTTCTCTCATGTTCACTAGCCTCTTCGTGTTCGCACAGTAGCCCGTCGGGACTTTGAGTTCATTGAAGAAAGAAATAAGCACACGCTTTTCTTCCTTCTTCAATGTCTATGACGTAACCGGAAGTTTGAACTGGCCATTCTCTAGCTCCACAGGATGCAGCTCCTTCCTGATTCCCAAGTGTTGCATGTCTAGGCGTGTGGCTAGTGAATCCTTCGATGTCCCCCGGTGTCCATCAAGGTGTTAAGATTGTTAGCGCACACATTTTTAGTGATGTGCATGGGATCAAGACAGTGGCGTACACTCAGAAATGGCTAGTAAGGTAGTTTCCAAAAAACCATTTTTTTCTTCCAAACGCTCCCATCAGGTGCTGCTACTGCATTGTCCCCCTTCCCAAGGACAACCTCTAGTTTGTTGAGTTCTCGAAGTATCGTAGGCCCGTCTCGATATTTTGGAGCTAAGCGTTTCTCAATAGTACCATTGAAATCTTTTCTGTTCCTACGGTAAGGGTGATCCTTAGGTAGGAACCTATGGTGTCCCATATAAACTATCTTTGAGTTATTTGGTAGATTTACCGCATCGGTGTTGTCCAAGCACTCGACACATCCAGTATAGCCTTTTGTCTTCTCTCCAGACAATGAACCTCGACCTAGCAGGTCGGTGATTGTAGCGATAAGTACTCTCTTGATCGTGACATGTTCCTTTTTGTACTCGTCCCAAACATCTGGCACACCCTTTTCAAACATCTCCACTAGTTCATCGATCACTAGTTCCAGAAACACATCGATGTCATTCCTAGGTTGTCTTGGCCCCTGGATCAGTAGTGGCATTTGGATGTATGACCGCTTCATACAGACCCAAGGTGGAAGGTTGTATATACAGAGCGTCACTGGCTAGGTGCTATGATTGCTTCTAACCTAGTCAAAAGGATTCATCCCATCTGTGCTCAAAGCAAACCAAAGGTGCCTTACCTCTCCACCGATGTCCTTATAGAACATAGTATTGACAGTCCTCCAGTCATGCCCATCGACAGGGTGCCTCATCATTGTATCTTTCTTACGCTCTTCGCCATGCCAGCGCAATAGCTTGGCTAACTTTGCACATGCAAACAACCTATGCACCAGGGGAGCTATAGGAAAATACCAAATGACCTTTATGGGACCTCCTCTAGTCTTGGTACCCTCATCTGACAGCCCTTCCTTGTACCGTGGAGCTCCATACTTGGGGCACTTGTCCAAGTCTTTGTATTTTTCTCTACGGTACAATATGCAATCATTGGAACATGTGTGGATTTTATCAACCTCGATGCCGATGGGGCAGATCATTTGCTTGGCCAAGTATGTCTTTTCTAGCAACTCATTTTTTTCTAGGAGCATTTTCCTTTTATACCTAACAACTGATCGAAGCCTTTATCGCTCAATCCGTTTGTCGATTTGAACTCTAACAGCATGATGTCGGCTTTCAGTTTGATCATTGGACAATCCCTATACAATGGTGTTTTGCCATCTTGTCTCATTTTCTCTAGCTTTCTCAGCTGTCTTTCACTAAGACATCCGGTCTCTACATTATGTAGCAGTTGAGAAATGCCATCGTTATCCTCGGTGTCGTCAGCTAGCGTGTTCCTAAACACATTATTAACTATGGGCATAGGTTCCGTGTTGACACCGGGTTCCTCGTCACCATCGTGGATGGCTACGTCAGGCATGTCCACATCATCGTTTTTGTGTAGAACATTCACACCAACCTCGCCATGCATAGTCCATATCGTATAGTTTGGCATGAATCCCCTGGTAATCAAGTGCGATCGTATAGACTCAATTTGACGAAACTTCCTTTGATTCTTGCAATCTTTGCATGGGCAGAAGATAGGGTTCCCATTCCCTGCATGGGCTTTGGCATCGGTGATAAACTGGCTGACGCCATGCATGTACCGCTTGTCCATTCGAGACAGATGCATCCACTCTCGATCCATCTCTGCACAAAAAAAAACTGAGACAGTAATTACAAAGAATTAATAAGAAATCAAGCTTCATGACCTAGCTCTAAAGTACCATTTTTGGAAAACATTATTGTACACTAATTATTGGAAAATTGAAATTGGTAGCACCGGCCCTGTAAATTGAAAATCATAGTAAAAAACAATTATTGCACAATATTGAAGAACAACTATTCTACTCTACTTCTAAGAACTAATTATAGCATCACATACTAACAATGATGATCTTGACCACCATGGAATAATTAGCCATGAATTTAAATGTGTTCATAGACACCAACCATTTGGATGATGGATTCACCACATTTTGAGCCTTACACAAATGTCCAATTGGAAAAGTGCTCTCTAGAATGGAGAAAGAACTAGAATGAGAATCAAACAATGTAGCCATCAAAACGAAGCTAATTAAGCAACTAAATCAAAGGAGTGGATGCTTGTTACTAACCTTAAAGCAAAAAGATCAAGCCATTCTTCAAAATCCAAGCGCTAGCTTCATGGTGAAGAGCAGCCACAACAATGGAGGGAAGGGCCCAAACGCGCGCCTCTGTTCTTAGGATGGAAGAGAGAAGGAAGAAGAGGACAGCTGCAACCTTTTTGTGCTGTAGGCTTATCAACGTCGGTTCTTGGCTAGAACCGACAGTGATAGAGCCCAATCATTGTCGGTTTGTGGCTTGAACCGACAGTGATGAGTGGTCGCCAAAATACTGTCGGTTCAAGCCACAAACCGGCAGTGATGTGGTGCTTCACTGCCGGTTTTAACCCAGCCCCAATCATTTTCTCATTTTTGAGCTTATAACTGGCAGTGAAGGAACATCACTGCCGGTTCTTACAAATCCGGCAGTGATGAGGCCGGCAGTGATGTCCAAATCTGGCATAGTGTTTAAACACATCATAAAATCGATTTATGGAGGTGGTTAAATATATTAACGGAGGCCGACCTAAAAAATACCTCCATTTTTTGAAGCAGGCCTCTTAAAAAGGCCCGCCTGGAAAAATGAGGCCGAGTCCATTAGAAGCCCATCTCAGCCTAGAACTATTCACCCTATATATATGCGAAAGCTAGGGTTTGGGCAAACCGCAGCCACTCTCGTCTCTCTCTCACCACCGCAACCGCGCGTCTCTCTCTCACACTCCCGCACCCGCGCAACCCTCTCTCTCGCACTACGGCTTCTGTGCGTTGCTCCTCCCTCTCCACTACGCCACTCCTCCCTCTCCCATGGCGCGGTGGTGCCCCTCCCTCCCCTTGGCGCGGTGACGCTCCTCCCTCCCCTTGGCGCAGCGGCGCCCTCCCTTCCATGCTCCTCCCTTCTCAATGGCGACTGGCGGTGGACCAGATGCGGCGACGTTGCCAGATCCGAACAGCGGCTTGGGTCGCGGTGGCATGGTGGCGCACGTGCAAGGAGTGGGTGGCCGCGACGTCGGTGGAGTCCGGTGAGATCCGGTACCCTCCTCCTCATCCCCGGCGGTGGATCTGGCCCTCCCATCCCCGGCGGTGGATCTGGCCCTCTCATCCTCCCCAGTGGCAGATCTGGCGACCTCCACCACCTCCACGTCCAGATCGACGACCTCCACCATCTCCACCACCTCTAGGTCTAGATCTGGTGACCTTCACTCTAGATCTGGTGGACGGCTGCCCTGGCGAGCGACGGCGTGCACACGCAAATCCTGCAGCCATGGATGGGCTCGACGGGCCTATCCATGGATTATTTTTGTTTTTTTATTTGATTAACTAAGGTGGGCATTTCAACCGCCTCAGGAAATATCGATTTACCATGACCTTTCAGCCGAGGCGATTGTGATGCCCGCCTAGGTAAATCCATTTCGCATGCATTGGAAAAGTTTACAGTAGTAGTGCTCGCACCGTGTATTCTGCTGTTTCATACTTTCAGGCCTAGTTTGGCTGATCGTGTATTTAAAACACATGAGCCAATACATGCGTGGGTTGGGTGAATCCTGCCCAGCCACCCTATCCACAGGAAAATTACATGCATGGAAAGGTCAATCAAATACATGTGAACTCTCCACGGTTCCAGGTCCAATCTAACGTGTCTGAAACTGTCCACGTTGACACCTTGCTTCAATAATGAATGACTATTTGTTTGGATGCCAAAATAAAATAAAATAAATCACAGACAAATTTAATCTTGTGCATACATGGACATATATAGTCCTTACTACAATACGCATGACTAGATTTCAATCAGCTAATAATAGAATTCAATGGCTAATATGAAAACTCTGCATGATCTCTTCTTCAATTTAATAGATTACTTAAAAGTTGCAAACAAGTATGCTGAATTGCTCATGGCTCAAGTTAAATATCCATCTTTGTTTGTCTTAAATAAATCAAACAGTAGCACAAATTGCAGCTTTTTTTTTTCCTTCTGTTGGACGACACTACAAAACCATCCTTCATTACTTCATCTCCATATATCTGTTGCAAAGCAAACATAAATTAAACTTAACTCTGAACTGCCTTTATAAAAGACCAAAAAAAAAACAAATCAAAATTAATTACAATGAATTGTCGGAGGCTATCTAAAAGTTTTGGATTGCCATAGTAGAAGTAAACAAGGCTTATCAAGTCACTTATTTTCTGCATAACTGAAGCAACCGAAAGAAACATCTAATGAAGAGACTGGCTGTGAACAATGAAAGGAACATTTTTATTAATCTTTTCTATAGAGGTAAGATGATTCTGTGAACAATAAAAGGAACACTTCACCAGAAAGGACAAAAATAGGTGAAGTTATAAGGCAACCAGAACATCATAATCTCCTCATCCTCCTCTTCCTTCCTCTTCCTAATTAGCGCATTTTTTATCTTCTAACTAGAAGGAATACTGCATTTAAGATGACTGCAACAAGCAAAAAAACACGGTTTCAGCAAACAACTTGCTACAGCCTAGAGGTAACAGGAAAAAGTCAAATTGTTAAATTATTTGCATTATACCAAATTAGTATAATGCCCGTGTTAACTCCACGGCTTTATCTTGGGGATGCACATGAAAACAACCAATGATTTTTTTTCCATAGTTCAACTTTTACACATTTGTATTTCAGCATGTATACTGTAGGGGGTACGACCCCGGATACCCACGGCAGACCACATGGGCTGCGCCCCCAGGGGTAGCCCAGCCCACAAGACGAAGCCTTGCGGGGTACGACTCTGCTCGGCGCCTCCCGCAAGGCACCGGGAAGATCCTGAAAATACTACGAGATCTGTTAGGATATGTATGATCTCAAGATTCCTGTAATCAGTTATTACTTTCCCGTTATCTCTCAGATCTAACCGACTTGTAACCCTGCTTCTTGGACTATATAAGGCGGGCAGAGACCCCCTCTAAACTCACGCAATATCACACGATAGCTAATACAAACCAACAGACTACAGGAGTATGATATTATGTCATACTGACGGCCTAAACCTGTCTAACTCGTGTGTCTCTGTTGCCTTCTTGTTCTTGATCTCACGCTCCTCTGCTGATCAATCTACCTTCATGGGATACCCCTCGGAGGACTGTCGATGATATTCTGTCGACAATTGGCTCGCTAGGTAGGTGTTTGCGTGCTATTTCCTTGTCGAACAAGATGGCTTTTTCCGGAGGCTCTTCGTCCCTCCCGTAGCCCGGTCGGATCTTCACGGTCGGATCGATCTCATGGATCATCAACGCTGACGGAGTCGGAGAGCTCCTCGAGCCGGTGCAGATCGATTCTACGCCGGTCACCCCCGCACCTGCGACTGCAGATCCGATCTCGGAACCACCTCCGAGGTCGTCTCGATCAACAACTCACCGCCCGCTTCCTCGCTACCAGAGGAGGCAGATCGACAACGACGATCTGATCGCATCAATCGATCAGGTTGGTCAGAAGCTCGCCGATTGCCTCTCCATCATGGAATTGGCTCTGGGCACTCTAGTCCAGTGCCGACCACCTTCCGATCCAGATCTGCCGAAGGCTGCTCGGAAAACTCCAGGAGTTGCGGCTCTACCCTTCGGGCACACCAACATCGCCGCCGCTTACCAAGATGCCCTAAGGGGTAGATTCGCCGACTAGGCTGGAGACATCCATCCCTCCACCGACCAGATAGCCGACCAACCTCCGCCCACCGTCAACATGCTCCACGTCAGCCGACGCTCCGGAGCGTCCCTCTAGACCATCCCAGAGGAGTATCCGGATTCTGAGTCCCAGGGATCCATGGAGACCGTCGTCGAAACAACCACCGAACTACTTCCCCCTCCATTTCGTGGTGGCGCAATCTTCAACATTAGCATCGACAGGCCCCCTCGGAACAGCGAAACCAAGGAGGAACGCACCGCCTGCGAGAACCGAAACGTCAACCGTGCGCAGCATCACGCAAACGAGATTGTCCTTGCAAGGGCTGAGCAGCAGCTTGACTTGCAAGGAAGACCACTCCAATGCAACCTCGACAACAAGTTTGTCCGTGTTGACGGCCACGATGTCTATAAGACCCCAAGCGCCAACTTAGCCGTGGCTGCCAACAAGCTCGCTCGGCTCCTACAGACACCGAGGTTGCCAAGGTCACCGCAATGCTTAAAGCGGCGCATTACCAGGTCAATGAGACCCGCCAGGATAAGAGAACTTCTTACTCCACAACCTCGATTCTCCGATCAGTCATCACAAGATCTAATCGCCGCCCAAGTCGCTTCACTGACCAGCACCGTGACGACAGGCAACCCCTCTAGGGCGGAGCAAGGGGCAACCACAACGAACATCACTGCCAACACAACCAGGAGGTCCACGAGGACATCCGGGTGCACCTCAACATTCTCTGAGATGCACGACGGTGTATTGACGAACGCCGTTTCGGTCCCCATGAAGACGAAGTACTCTGCCGCCAGGAGTACGAGCAAGAGTACGGAAACCCAGACTCCACTCTCGAGCCGCTCGCTGATGGCAATGATGCAAACAACGGCGCCGACAACCCCGAGGGGCCCCTAGCATTCACAAGGATGCTCCGAACACTTTCGTGGCCCCGTGGTTTCAAAATCACTGGGGTTGAGCCCTACGAGGGAAGGATGAATCCAATACAGTGGTTGTAGGCTTACGCCACTGCTGTCCGGGCCACCAGAGGAGACACCAGTGTCATGGTGAACTATCTTCCCATCATGCTCACACCGACCACCATGAGCTGGTTTACAAGCCTTGCCTTGAACTCTATCGGATCCTAGGAAGAGCTAAAAAGTCTTCACCGACAACTATATGGCTACGTGTACTTGGTCAAGCACCATGCATGATCTGAACCGCATCAATCAAAAGCCATCCGAGCTCCTCTGTAGCTACATCCGGTGCTTTTCCAAGATGAGGAACTCTATCCCCAACATCACGAAAGCTGAGGTCATCACCGCCTTCATCCGAGGACTCCACCACCCCGAGCTTTGCTCCAAGTTCAACCGCAAGGCGCCTACCGGTATTGGCGAGATGATCACGATCGCCAACCAGTACGCCGACGTCAAAGAAGCCGAGGTGTGCTTCAACGAGGATGCGGGCACTCATTGCCCAACACACCACTACGACAACTGCCCCAATGACCTACGCCACAACGACCATCGCTACAACGACCGCAGTAACCATCGTGACAACGGCCATGATCGGCCTGAAGGACCCAAGTCTGGCCAAAATCGTCGCCGCCAGCCAGACCACATCATTGCCGCCATCAAAGAACCTTAGGCCAAGTGCAACTACGATGAGCAATACAAGAAGATCCTCGATGGCCCATGCCCTCTCCACAAAAACACCAAACATAAGATGAAGAACTGCCTCGGTTTGGCTAAGGAGTTCCAGGACAAGAAGCTGGATGATGACAGCAACAATGGAGTCGGAGGCTATCGACCACCTGGGGCAATGATAATGCCTTCTAGGACCATGACAACATGGTCGCCACCATCTTCGGGGGCCTCGCCTCCACCGAGAGCAGAAGGGAACAGAAGCTCGCCGCACGGCGGGTGCTCATTGTCACTACGGAAGATGCCGCCACCAACCCCAACTATCGCTCATGGTCTGAGGTCCCCATCACCTTCAGCAGGGCCGACCTATGGGCAGACATTCCCTACACAAGGTGTTTCTCCCTCATCCTCGACGCAACCATCTAGAAGGTGCTTTTCAGAAAAGTGCTCATCGATGGTGGGAGCGCTCTGAATCTCCTCTTCGCTAGAGCCCTAAAGGAGCTGGGCCTCGGGTTATCAGATCTCACACCCTCCAACTCCTCCTTTTGGGGTGTGGTACCTAGAAAGGCCTCCAAACCATTTGGAGAGATCACCCTACCAGTACAATTCAGCATGGCTAACAACTACCGCATCGAGCACATCAACTTCTACATCGCCGATTTCAACACCGCCTACCATGCCACACTTGGTCGGCCAGCTCTGGCCAAGTTCATGGCTGTACCGCACTACGCGTATCTGGTGCTAAAGATGCCTTTGCCTGCAGGAGTCCTAGCCCTACGGGCCAACCTCTCCATCGCCTACGCCTATGAGACAAAGAGTCTCGCCCTCGTCGATGCCACCGACCTCTCCATCCAGATGGCTAGCGTGGTCACCAAAGCCAAGACGGTGCCTACCGACGACATGGAGATCCCAGAGATGGAGCCTCCTCATGCCTCTACTAAGTCCAAGGAAATGAAGGAGGTCAGCCTCAGCCTCAACGACCCCTCCAAGACCGTGAAGATTGGGGCTCACCTTGACCCCAAATAGGAAAGCGCGCTTGTCTCCTTCCTACATGCCAACACCAATGTGTTTGCTTAGAAACCTATAGACATGCTGGGGTACCATGGGAGAAGATCGAGCACTCCTTGAATGTCTCGCCGACCGCCAAACCGATCAAGCAGAAACTCTGCCGATTCATGCCAGACAAGAAGGAGGCTATTAGGGTAGAAATAAAATGGCTCTTAGCTACCAGATTCATAAAAGAAGTGTATCATCCTGAGTGGTTAGCAAACCCTATTCTCGTTCGAAAAAAGAATAAAGAATGGAGAATGTGCGTCGATTACACTGATCTTAACAAACACTGCCCTAAAGACCCCTTCGGAATTGAAGCGACCTGATTTCCGCAAAGGGAAATCCACAGAGTCAAAGTGTATTATGACCGTTGTAGATCATATTACCCAAATTCTAGTCAAATACCACATCCATACAACAATAATATCAGAGTACATAAAGTGCGGAATTACATAAGTTATTACATCGCCGCATCGGCGAAATCAAAAATAGCATTCATCCAGAACAGCTTGGAGATAAGATCGCCAAAACTTGAGCGTAGGAACGAATCCCTCAACCGTCAAACTCCTCAGAGCTATATTCCTCAGCAGAACCTATGTGCCAAAGTTTATCAGTACGATTTGTACTGGCCACTCCCACCCTATGAGCAATGCTTTGTGGAATTTGGATGCAAGTTGGATATAATCAAAAGGAACCTATAAGGCTGGGGTTTCCTATGTATTAGCATATCAAGTATATAATAGTATAGTCAAGTTTTAACACCATTCCCACACACCTTCCACCCCATTTCCGTCTAGAGCCAGGTTTCGATCCTAGGATCGATATACCACCATCTCCATATCATCACCATACCATCGCTCAGTCGATAGGCCAACTCCCTCTCGGCTCTGTCTCATGGCCCGTAGCCCCTGGCTACGACTGACACTCACACGAGGGAAGAAGAGAAGGACTCATCTCGCTATCTAGTTTAAGCGAAACCCAGGAAAGGTCCATAGCCGACTAGTCGGCATATGTATCGATCGATCAACCATACACTCTGCAGAGGTTTTACATAACCACAAGATCTGCCTTCTTCGGTGACCGTCGTCAACTAGGCTGATTCTGGCCGCTTCCTAGCCTAGGATAATGCCACTCTACCATTCAGCCCTGGTACACCCCAAGTTTAGTCTGAGGTGGCTGAAACTGTGAGTCATGAGTCGGCTCCAAAAGGTCTCCATGAAGTCTCGGAAGGGTGTGCGGGAAATCCTCCGTGCCCCGTACTTCCTTACACTGTCCGCTATGAACCTAGCAGTAGTGGCAATATCCTACCAAGTAGTCCGGTCGTCCCGCACCATATAGGGCGAGTGGTACGTAAGGCTTCCCGGTGAATCTGAGTACTAGTAAGTCCTTAGGGATGACCAAGCTAGAATATCTTCATTAGGGTTTCTATTTACCGTGCCACCACAGCACCTCCACCCCGAGCTCCTCCTATCACAGGTTCACACCCAAGACCACCTCATATACCATTTACCCACCACATGTATCCATTCCAGGGGTGCCCAGGTAGCACCTCACGACAGGACTTGCCCCAGGCTTGTCGTATACTCCAACTTGGTTGACACAACCCTCACCCTCCACACACCCAAGTCACACACGCAGCACTCTCCGCAAAGTCCAGATAACTCTAGTTTCCACCACGCATCAATATAGTATATATAAGCATAGTAGAAATATAAGTAATGAAATATAACAGCGAGCGTGTGGCTAGCCTATCAGCAGGGTGAGCAGGGGTAAGGTTGCGTCAAGGTAAAGGCCATCAAGAAAACATACTACCATGCAAGTCTTATCATAGTGTGAAAATAACAATAAAGTAAGGCAATAGCAGTTCTATTTTAGCCATGCGTAATAGGTGCTATGAGATTGGGTGGGATGTAGCACCATCAGTGAAGTCGTCTCTGTACTCCTCATGGTACTCTCGGTCCTCGTCCGTCTGGTTCTCCTTTGAGTCTGCAAACGATGGCATTATAGTCGCGTTAGCGACGTCTATAGAATAGCTCAAAAAGCAATGAAAATTCAAAAGAGCCAAATGCATTCAATCATGGGTTCATTATGTAGAGCTTGATTTTAGATGAATTTTGGTCCTAGTCTTGTATTTTTCTGAGTTCGTATGAATTAGTTATGAATTTTTGAAGTTTCAATTATTTCTGAAATTGGGAAAAGGCTGAATTAATATCGCGCTGACACGTGTCACGCTGTGACTGGTCCACGTGCCATGCTGACATCAGTATGATGTCAGCATGATGTCATCATCTTGGTTTCGAGCTGACTGATGGGGTTCCGCTGACGTCAGCCTAGCGTCATCATGACGTCATCAACGTCATCAGTTCCGACAGGTGGGACCGTGGCTCTTGGGTCACTGTCATGTGGGTCCGGTCAAAGCCAATCGTCAGGTCAACGGGCGAGTCAATGGTCATCGGATCATAGTCACAGACAGGTGGGGCCAGAGCTGCTGACGTCAGCAGCTGACGTCACCGTGACATCATCATGACGTCACCTCGGCTGTGTTTGTTACTGACAGGTGGGACCGGCGTGACATCATCATGACATCAGCATGATTTCACCCACTGACAACTAGGTCCAGAGTCTCTGTGTCGCTGACATGTGGGCCCGGTCAATCAGTCAACGTTGACCAGTCAACGGTCAACACAGGCCAGGTCCAAACTGGGCCGGTTGGGCCTGGATACGGGCTTGGCCCGCCACGTGGCATGCTGTAGCGCTGCCACATCACAGCCTAGCGCCTCCACTGGGCTTCGGTCCACAGATCGGCCCACATAGTGTGGCTCATGGTAGACTTGTGTTCACGGTCCATGGACCGTAGGCTGGGTCTTCGGTGGTCTGAGTCCATCCCTCTTTCCTTTGGCATGGTCTACGTGCACTGGGTGCATGTGAGTGTGGCCGACGAGGGGGAAAGTCCCCTGCTTCTTCCCCGGTGTGCTCCCACCGGTGGTGAGCTCCCCGGCGAGCCCCCATAGTGGCGCTAGCATTCAATTGAGGTGGGAAAAAGCATTGCCCCACTATGGCGAATGCGACGGTGGGGTCAGAGCGACGGCTAGGGCTTCCTAGGGCATTGGCCATAGTGAACGGCGGCTCGGCGTGGTGTGTCAATGGCGGTAGGGTGATGTGGTGGCTTTGTGCATGCTTGGCGGAGTGCGTGAGCTTCCCGTGGCTCCAGTGAATAGGGTGGGCGAGACAAGGAGGCGCTAGGCGCTCCTAGCGGTCCTGGCCATGGTGGAGTCGAAGTGATTGCGGCGGCGCCCCAGCCACAGCACGGTGTGGTCAAACGGGGCCCTCCGGTGGCCTTCGTCTACCTCGATCGCGAGCGTGTTCCGCAGCAAGGAGGAGCCAGCCAAGGTGGTGTCATCACCTCTACCGTGGTGATGCGGCCGTGGTGGCTTCGCCACGGTCGTGTTCATGGCTGCGGTGTGTGCGCCCGTGCGTGCTCACTTGCGTGCCCGTGTGCGTGCTGCAACACGCTCTCGACATTGCGCGTGGTGTGTGGCTTGTGTTGGTGTGCTCAAGCCGGGACGGCTCGATGTCGCCGTAGTGTGCGTCGGCGTCCATGGGGCTAGGAGGAGGTCTCAGCAATGGAACACACCGAGCGGTGCTTGGCGGCGTTAGGTGGTGGTGCAGTGGCGAGGCGCTGCCTAGTGGTGGAAGCCGTGTCGTCGGAGTAGGCGCTCGGGGCGGCGCTCCGAGCTCCCTGCTTGCCTCCCTCCTCCGGATCCCCCTCTCGGCCCTCTTCTCTCAGAGTGGCATGGGCAGTTGGGCCATCAAATGGCGGCGGTGGGCTGAGGAACCCTAGGGCGCTCTGGGCGTTGTTTTATAGCCCCAAGCTCCAAGCTCACCAATGGCGGATGGGGCAGACGGTAGGTGATGCTTCGAATGCATCGGATGGTCCTAGTGTGCGGGGTTGGCGGCGTAGGGGTTGCGTAGGTGCGATGTTAGGGGAACAAGGTCATGTGATTTGTGTGACCCTGGGCCCGCGCTTGCTACTTCGATTGGGGCTTGGTCGGGAGGAGAGGCTGGCATGGGGAGGAAGAAGGCCCTGTTGCTGGGGTGGCTGACGTGTGGGGTTCGGTTGGCAGCAGGTGCTGGTGAGGTAAAAGGGGTGTGCTAGCGTGAGCGGCACGTTGGGCCGGCTTGCTGGGCTTGGTGCTGCCGCACGCAGCCTGGGCTGGTTAGCGGGCTGAGCAGGCCGAGCCGGCTGCGAGGCTTTTCTTCTTTTCTTTTTCTGTTTTGTTTTTCTTCTTCTTTATTTGAATTCAAATTTGGTTTGGAGTTTGAATTCAAATCTAGTGTACCTTATCCATTGGATTTTTAGATGTGAGGCCCACAGCACTCTTTTATATATTAGGGACTTTATTTAGCTATTTTGTGTAACAAAAATAGTTGTAGTTTTGTTATACAAAAATAGAAATAGTTTTCACTTTAAGCATTTATTCTTTGGTTTGATTAGTAATTACTTTATGGTTCATTACTTTAAAGGAGTTGTTAAGCATTACGTAAAGCAAATGGAAATCCAAATCACAATTTGAGTTAACAATGTATGCAACATTTTATTTGTTAGGATTTTAAATAAACATAATTAACAAATGGCATGCTATGCTCATGAAATTGTCTAGTTGGGTTACAACGGAAGCAACACCTAGGGTTGGCTCCTACAGATGTCACTCAACATTGCATGAGGTTAAAACAAAAAAAATTCAGTTGGGATTTTTGGTGTGTGGATTTTTGGGTTGTTACAGTCCTACCCCCTTAACAGAATCTTGTCCCCAAGATTAAAGCGTAACGTACTCTTTGAAGAGATAAGGATATTGTAGCCAGAGATCAGACTCTTTCTCCCATGTTGCTTCCCTCTCAGTGTGATTGCTCCATTGTATCTTGCACATAGGAATAGTTTTGCTTCCGGTCTCTTTGGTATCTCTGCCTAGAATTCAGATAGGATGTTCTTTATATTCAAGAGTATCTTGAATGTCAAGTGTATAAGTTGGAACTACTTCATCGGGCACTCTCAAACACTTGCGTAACTGTGAGACATGGAATACGGGATGTACACCCGCCAATTCCTCAGGTAGCTCAAGTTTGTAAGAGAGTCTTCCAATCCTCTTGCGGATCTTGTATGGCCCAACAAATCTAGGGGCGAGCTTTCCTTTCACATGGAATCTGACAGTTCTGCGTAGCGGGGATACCTTGAGATAGACAAAGTCTCCCACATTGAACTCAAGTTCTCTTCTTCTTTTGTCAGCATAGCTCTTGTATCGACTTTAGGCAATTCTCAAATTCTCCTTTACTTGAGCAACTCCTTCATCGGCATCTTGAATCTTAGTAGAGTCAATGAACAATCTTTCCCCCGGTTGAGACCACATCAAAGGTGTCTTACAAGGTCTGCCATATAGAGCTTCAAACGGCGACATCTTGATACTTGCTTGGTATCTGTTGTTGTAAGAGAACTCTGCATAGGGTAGGCATTTCTCCCAATCAGAGCCATAATTCAGTACACTAGAGCAAAGCATGTCTTCTAAGATCTAATTCACTCGTTCAGTCTGTCCATCTATCTATGGGTGATAAGTGGTACTGAGATCAAGTTTGGTTCCAATGGACTTGTGTAGGGCTTCCTAGAATCGGGACACAAACTGAGGGCCACGATCAGATACAATACTAGAGGGAGCTCCATGCAGTCTGAGAATATGCTCAACATATAGATCTGCTAACTTTTCGACATCAGTCTTGGTCTTAACTGGTACAAAGTGAGCAATCTTGGCTAAACGATCAATAATCACCTAGATAGAATCATTGCCTTTCTGTGAATGGGGCAATCCAACTATGAAGTCCATGGATATGCTCTCCCATTTCCACTCAGGAACGTCAAGGGGCTTTAACAATCCTACAGGCCTTTGATGTTCAGCTTTGACTCTATTATAGGTGTCACATCGTGCCACATGTCCCATAATGTCTGTCTTCATGCCTTTCCACCAAAAGTGTTTCTTCAAGTCTTGATACATCTTTGAACCTCCAGGGTGAATACAGTACTTAGAATCATGAGCTTCTAACAGAACTTCCTCTCGTAGTGCTAGATCAGAAGGGACACAGATTCTATCCTTGAACTGGATGGTTCCTTGTTCATCTTCATGGTGGTTGGTCTTGTAGCCTAGTTTCATCAGACCATAGAGATATTCGATCTCTTCACAATTTTTCTGAGCTTGATGAATGCGATCTATGAGATCATACTATATGCGGAGCTCATTCAACAAGCCATGCGGTAGAATCTCAAGTTGGAAATCATCAATCTCTTCCTTGAGCTCAGGTGGTGCGGATTCTGTGATCAGAGTATGACAGTAACTCTTGCGACTAAGTGCATCTGTGACTACATTAGCTTTTCCCGGATGATAGTGAATTTCTAGGTCATAGTCTTTAATCAACTCTAGCCAACAGCGTTGCCTCATATTCAAATCTTCTTGAGTGAAAAAGTACTTCAAGCTCTTGTGAGTGGTGTAGATATCACACTTGTTGCCTATCAAGTAGTGCCTCTAGATCTTCAAAGCATGCACAACTACTGCTAACTCAAGATCATGAGTAGGGTAACGGTTCTCGTGTTCTTTCAACTGTCGAGAAGCATAAGCTATCACTCTTCCACCTAGCATCAATACACAGCCAAGTCCTTGATGGGATGCATCACAATAGACCATGAAATCTTTGCTGATATCAGGCAATGCTAGCACAGGAGTTGTGGTAAGCTTCAATTTCAACTCTTGAAAGCTTCGCTCACACTCAGGCATCCATTCAAACTCCTTGGTCTTCTTCAAAAGGTTGGTCATCGGACGGGCTATCTTGGAGAAGTTTTCAATGAATCGGCGATAATATCCAGCCAATCCCAAGAAACTTCTAACTTCTGTCACATTATGGGGTTGATCCCATTCTTTCACAGCTTCAATCTTGGCTGGGTCAACTGCGACACCTTTAGCTGATAGTACATGGCCTAGGAAGGCAACTTTCTGTAGCCAAAACTCGCATTTGCTGAACTTTGCATAGAGCTGATGTTGGGCTAGTTTCTCAAGCATAGTTCTTAGATGATGTTCATGTTCTTCGGTGGTGGGTGAATAGACAAGGATGTCATCAATGAATACTACCACAAACTTATCCAGTTCATCCATGAAAACCTTATTCATCATGTTCATGAAGTAGGCGGGAGCATTCGTGAGTCCAAAGGACACCATAGTGAACTCAAACTACCCATGCCTAGTCACAAAAGCTATCTTCAGGATGTCACTCTCTCAAATCTTCATCTGATAATAGCCAGATCTAAGATCAATCTTGGAGAAATGCTTGGCACCTCGAAGCTGATCAAGCAAATCATCAATCCTTGGTAGGCGGTACTTGTTCTTGATGGTGACTGCATTCAAGTTCTGGTAATCAATACACATTCTCATTGAGCCATCCTTCTTCTTAACAAACAGAATAGGGGATCCCTAGGGTGAAGCACTGGGTCTGATATATCCCTTCGAGATGAGCTCATCAAGCTGTTTCTCGAGCTCGACTAGTTTGTCAACTGACATGCGATAGGGTCTCTTGGCAATGGGTCCTATTCCTGACAAAAGATCAATGATGAACTCTACATCACAGTCTGGTGGCATACCCGGTAATTCTTCAGGGAATACATCGCGATAGTCTCTGACCACAGGCACATCATGAATTGTCTTCTCTTCTTTTTATGATTCTGAACTAGCTTTAAGGGCACACAGGATAGAAGTGGACTTTTCGGACTGAGGTTCACACCTAATAACTTGGCCTGATGGGTGGGTCACTTGGATGTATCTAGGTGAACATGATATGATACCTTGGTGAATGGTTAGCCAATCCATACCTAAGATGACATCTAGGCTCGTGGAAGGTAATAGGGTTAGGTCGGCTTCAAAGATAAGACCCTCAATGGTAAGACTCTCTCCCTTACAGATGTGGGTGCACTTTAGGTCTCCTAAAGGTGAGCTGGTGATGATAGGCTTTCCATGTGGGGTTACAGGTAGGTCATGCTCTCGTGCAAACTTGGATGATATGTAAGAACAAGTTTCTCCAGAGTCAAATAGAACTGATGTGGTATTGCCATTAACTAAAACATACTATACACAATGTCAGGGGCAGCCTGTGCTTCCTCAGCGTCCAGATGGTTGAGACATCCACGAGTAGCAGATCCCTTGAACTGAGACTTCTGAGTGGCTAAGTTCTGAGGGCACTTAGTGGCTTTGTGACCCGGTTGGCCATAAGCGAAGCAGGTGAAAGGCGCACCGCCTATAGGGGTTGGCGCGGGTGCCTTCCAGTTTCCAGTGCTTGGTGTAGGGTGGTTTTGTGCTGGGCGTTCATTTGCTGAGCGGGGACGGTTGGAACGGTCCTGAGTGTTGCGGTCCTAAGCATAACGGTCTCGGGTGTAATGATCCTGAGCAAGGCGGGAGTATTTGGTGGTGTAGCCTCCACCACCCCTACTCGATCCAGGGTTGTCACCCTTGTTGTGGCGAGAGTGTTCCCTAGATGGTGCATCTCTGTGGAACCTCTGGCGATCACAGCCACGGAAGGACTCCTCAGGCTTATGCTTCCTCTCCCTGTACTCCTCTCTAGCTTCAGTATGGTCCTTCTCGATCTGGATGTAGCGATCCACCAGAGCACGTAGCGTGCTACTCTCAATACCGCCAAACTTCAACTTGATGTGTGAGTTAAGTCCCTTACGGTAATAGTATAGCTTCTCCTTCTCAGAGTTCACAACATAGGAAGGTGCATAGCGTAGAAGGTTGGTGAAACGAGTAGTGTACTCAGTCACCCTGTCCTTTCCCATCTTGATGTTGTGGAACTCCTCGGCTTTGGCCTCCATGATACCCTTGGGAATGTGATACTCAATGAATGCTTCGGCAAACTCATCCCATGAGATGTTGGCAGGGTCCTCATGGGAATCACTAAAACTGTCCCACCAGGTGCGTGCTGCACCTGTGAGCCAGTGTGTGGTAGCTCCAACACACTCATCATCGGTGAAGGTGGTGAGGTCGAGCTTCTTTTCCACTTCCTTGAGCCAGTCATTGGCTACAAGCGGGTCACGGTCGGTGCCATCATAGGTAGGTGGCCTCAGCTTTAGAAATCCCTCTAGCTTTCTTTAGAAGTCATTCTGCTAACCTCCCTGGCGATGGTTTGCTCTGTCTACAAGAGCTGCAAGAAGTTGGGTCTGTTGCGCCATCACCTCTGCCAGGGTCGGTGGTGGTGGTGGTGGAATTTTCTCCTCATCAAGCGGCGGGGTATTCTCCAGGTTGAAGGGTATCCCTCCACGTCCACGGCCACAGCCACGATTGTTGCCACCACGCCCCCCATTTGGTTTGACTAGTTCGGGGGTGGGCGCACGTCCACGGTTCATTAGGTGAGCAGATCGGTGGTTCGGCATCTGCAACATGGATCATAGGAATTTTAGTGTTTATGCCATAAGTGCTTATAATTCAGTATGATTACATGATTTTGATGATTTAAAGAAAAACATTTATACTATCCAACACTCATTACAAATAAGCAATAAGATCCATAAGATGCAATAAGATCCAAAACATTCATTCCATGGGTTTTATTACATAGCATCATCTCCAGTAGCTACACTTGGAGACTCGCGAGAATCATACTACACATAGTGTCTCATATTACATCTCATAAGGGGTACATCTTATGGAAGCCACTGACATGACTCATGACCACGTAGGGTCATCTACTCTAACTCGTACACCGTAGCTGGGATACGACTGTTCTCGATCTTGATCTCTTCGTCAGACTTATGAAGTTGGGACACATACTTCAAGGCCTCGATGAGCTCCTCAGTAGGCTTGGCTCCAGGTAGGGTAGGGCAGGCATCTAGGTTGAGGCAAGTCGGGGCTAACTCAAACTCCTCTATCCTAGGCATCATCTTGCTACAAATCTCCTTGGGTAGCTAATCCCACATACCCTTCATCTCCCTAAGGCACTTCTTGTCAGACTTCTGCCAAGCCTGCCAAGTCCTCTCACACTTGTCCTATAGGTACTCGTTCTGCCTGAGTGCCTCGATCAGGTGACCCTGGTTGCGAACGGCCTTCTTCCTGAACTCCTCTAGCTCCTGAGTCATGGTCTTATTCTTAGATTGGATTTTCAGCATATCAATCCCCTTGGACCTCTCTCTGTCTCCTATGCGGTTGAACTCAGCTTTCTTGTCATCCAACTCTCTCTACAACTCCAAGACCTTGCTGTCGAGGTAGCAATTCCTGTTGCCTAGGTCAGTGGCTTTGTCCTATAAGTTAGCAACCTTGGCTCTATGGACTTCTTCATGATGGTTGAGCTCGTCCTGTAGCTTGGCAACTATCTCAAGCAGACTAGCTCGCTCCTGTACTCCCTGCGAGTCTCTCTCCTAGTACTCCCATAGAAGGGCCTAGTCCTAATGTCTCCTCTGCTTAAGCTGGGTCATGTACCTATCCTGCTCTAGTAGGTGGATAGCCAAGACGCAAAGTCATCTATCCTCCTCGGCAAAGATAACTCTGTCGGCTGTGAAACTCTGCTCACTAGGGGTAAGGCTAAGGTCGAGGGCCTAGGGAAGTAGACGGAACTCTATCATCTTTAGGTGCTCGTAAAGGTCCCTCATCACTCTATGAAGTGCCTTGTGTGAGACAGCTCGTAGTCCCTCCTCAACTGTGTCCTCTATAGTCAACTCAGTGCAAGCTGGGACAAAAGGTAAGGTAGTGCTAGCTGGGAACTCGATTGAGGTGACAACTGGTCCTTTGATTCCTCCATCCTAAACTGACTTCCCGGTGCAGGTGACCTTGTCAAGCTCGTTAGGGACTCCTAATGTGATGAGAATTCGGTAGAGGGTCTGTGCAAAACCCCCGAGCTCACGTAGGTCGAAGGTAAGCTTGGCATGGTCCAGAGGTAGCGGTCCTAGAGGCGGCCATTCGACGTTCGTTGCCATCTGCATGTTTTAAGGAAACAGGTGTTAGCAGGTCAATAAATAGATAAGCCTTGCATAAAAGTAAATGCAGGGTCAGTATATAACCGAAAGAAGGGTTGTTCACGTCCTATTCTATCGTCCATTTCTAAGGGTTTCGTCCTAGGGTCAAGTATGGCTCTAATACCAACTGAAGCGACCTGATTTCTATGAAAGGAAATCCACAGAGTCGAAGTGTATTATGACCGTTGTAGATCATATTACCCAAATTCTAGTCGAATACCACATCCATACAATGATAATATCAGAGTACATAAAGTGTGGAATTACATAAGTTATTACATTGCCGCATCGGCGGAATCAAAAGTAGCATTCATCCACAACAGCTTGGAGATAAGATCGCCAAAACTCGAGCGTAGGAACGAATCCCTCAACTGTCAAACTCCTCAGAGCTATATTCCTTAGCAGAACCTGTGTGCCAAAGTTTATCAGTATGATTTGTACTAGCCACTCCCACCCTATGAGCAATGCTTTGTGGAATTTGGATGCAAGTTGGATATAATCAAAAGGAACCTATAAGGCTGGGGTTTCCTATGTATTAGCATATCAAGTATATAATAGTATAGTCAAGTTTTAACACCATTCCCACACACCTTCCACCCCATTTCCGTCTAGAGCCAGGTTTCGATCCTGGGATCGATATACCACCATCTCCATATCATCACCGTACCATTGCTCAGTCGATAGGCCAACTCCCTCTTGGCTCTATCTCATGGCCCGTAGCCCATGGCTATGACCGACACTCACTCATGGGGAAGAAGAGAAGGACTCATCTCGCTATCTAGTTTAAGCGAAACCCAGGAAAGGTCCATAGCCGACTAGTCGGCATATGTATCGATCGATCAACCATACACTCTGTAGAGGTTTTACATAACCACAAGATCTGCCTTCTTCGGTGACCGTTGTCAACTGGGCTGATTCCAGCCGCTTGCTAGCCTAGGATAATGCCATTATACCATTCAGCCCTGGTACACCCTAAGTTTAGTCTGGGGTGGCTGAAACTATGAGTCATGAGCCAGGTCCACAAGGTCTCCATGAAGTCTCAGAAGGGTGTGGGGAAATCCTCCATGCCTCATATCTCCTTACACTGTCCGCTATCAACCTAGCAGTAGTGGCAATATCCTTCCAAGTAGTCCGGCCGTCCCGCACCATATAGGGCGAGTGGTACATATGGCTTCTCGGTGAATCTGAGTAGTAGTAAGTCCTTAGGGATGACCAAGCCAGAATGTCTTCATCAGAGTTTCTATTTACCGTGCCACCACATCACCTCCACCCCGGGCTCCTCCCATCATAGGTTCACACCCAGGACCACCTCATATACCATTTACCCACCACAGGTATCCATTCCAGGGGTGCCCAGGTAGCACCGCATGACAAGACTTGCCCCAGGCTTGTCGTATACTCTAACTTGGTCGACACAACCCTCACCCTCCACACACCCAAGTCACACACGCAACACTCTCCCCAAAGTCCAGATAACTCCAGTTTCCACCATGCATCAATATAGTATATATAAGCATAGTAGAAATATAAGTAATGAAATATAGCAGCGAGCGTGTGACTAGCCTATCAGCAGGGTGAGTAGGGGTAAGGTTGCGTCAAGGTAAAGGCCATCAAGAAAACATACTACCATGCAAGTCTTATCATAGTGTGAAAATAACGATAAAGTAAGGCAATAGCAGTTCTATTTTAGCCATGCGTAATAGGTGCTACAAGATTGGGTGGGATGTGGCACCTTTAGTGAAGTTGTCTCCGTACTCCTCACGGTACTCTCGGTCCTCGTCCATCTGGTTCTCCTCCAAGTCTGCAAATGATTGCATTATAGTCACGTTAGCAACGTCTATAGAATAGCTCAAAAAGCAATGAAAATTCAAAAGAGCCAAATACACTCAATCATGGGTTCATTGCGTAGAGCTCGATTTTAGATGAATTTTGGTCCTAGTCTTGTATTTTTCTAAGTTTGTATGAATTAGTTATGAATTTCCAAAGTTTCAATTATTTCTGAAATTGGGAAAAAGCTGAATTAATATCATGCTGACACGTGTCACGCTGTGACTGGTCCACGTGGCATGCTGACATCAGTATGATGTCATCATCTCGGTTCTGAGCTGACAGATGGGGTTCCCCTAACATCAGCCTGACGTCATCAACGTCATCAGTTCCGATAGGTGGGACCAGGGCTCTTGGGTCACTGTCATGTGGGTCCGGTCAAAGTCAATCGTCAGGTCAACGGACAAGTCAACGGTCATCGGATCACAGTCATAGACAGGTGGGGCCAGAGCTGCTGACGTCAGCAGCTGACGTCACCTCGGCTGTGTTTGTTACTGATAGGTGGGACCGGTGTGACGTCGTCATGACATCAGCATGATGTCACCCACTGACAAGTGGGTCCAGAGTCTCTGTGTCGCTGACATGTGGGCCTAGTCAATCGGTCAACATTGACAGGTCAACGGTCAACATTGGCCGGGTCCAAACTGGGCCAGTTGGGCCTGGATATGGGCTTGGATTTGGGCCGGGCTTGGCCCGCCACGTGGCATGTTGTGGCGCTGCCACGTCATAGCCTAGGGCCTCCACTGGGCTTCGGTCCATAGATCGGCCCACACAGCGTGGCTCATGGTAGACTTGTGTTCATGGTCCATGGACCGTAGGCTGGGTCTTCGGTGGTCCGAGTCCATCCCTCTTTCCTTTGGCATGGTCTACATGCACCGGGTGCATGTGAGTGTGGCCGACGAGGGGGAAACTCCCCAGCTTCTTCCCCAGCATGCTCCCACCGGTGGTGAGCTCCCCGGCGAGCCCCCACAGCAGCACTAGCGTTCAATTGAGGTGGGAAAAAGCATCGCCCCACTATGGCGACTGCGATGGTGGGGTTGGGGCGATGGCTAGGGCTTCCTAGGGCTCTGGCCGCGGTGAACGGTGGCTCGGTGTGGCATGTCAATGGTGGCAGGGTGATGTGGTGGCTGCGTGCATGCTTGGCGGAGCGCATGAGCTTCCCGTGGCTCCGGTGAACAGGGCGGGCGAGACAAGGAGACGCCAGACGCTCCTAGTGGTCTTGGCCATAGTGGAGTCGAAGCGATTGCGGCAGCGCCCTGGCCGTGGCGTGGTGTGGTCAAACGGGGCCCTCCGGTGGCCTTCATCTACCTCGATCATGAGCGTGGTGTGTTCTGCGACGAGGAGGAGCCAGCTAAGGTGGTGGCGTCACCTCTACCGCGGTGATGCGGCCGCGGTGGCTTCGCCACGACCGTGTTCGTGGCTGCGTTGTGCATGCCCATGCGTGCTCGCGTGCGTGCCCGTGTGCGTGCTGCAATGCAGTCTCGACATTACGCGTGGTGTGTGGCTTGTGTTGGCGTGCTCGAGTCGGGACGGCTCGATGTCGCCATGGCATGCTTGGCGCATGTGCGTGTGTCAGCATCCATGGGGCTAGGAGGAGGTCTCAGCAATGGAACTCATCAAGTGGTGCTTGGCGGTGTTAGGTGGTGGTGCGGTGGCGAGGCGCTGCCTAGTGGTGGAAGCCACGTCGTCAGAGTAGGTGCTCGGGGCAGCGCTCTGAGCTTCGGTGGTCAATGACTCCGAGCTCCCTGCTCGCCTCCCTCCTCCGGATCCCCCTCTCGTCCCTCTTCTCTCGGAGTGGTGCGGGCAGTTGGGCCACCGAGCGGCAGCGGTGGGCTGAGGAACCCTAGGGTGCTCTGGGCATCGTTTTATAGCCCAAGCTCCAAGCTCACCAATGGTGGATGGGGCGGACGACACGTGATGCGCCAAACGCATCGGACGGTCTCAGCGTGCGGGGTTGGTGGCATAGGGGTTGCATGGGCACGGCGCCAGGGGAACAAGGTCTTGCGATTTACGTGACCCTGGGCTCACGCCTGCGGCTTCGGTCAGGGCTCGGTCGAGAGGAGAGGCTAGCGTGGGGAGGAAGAAGGCTCTGTTGCTGGGGTGGCTGAC
Source organism: Miscanthus floridulus (assembly GCF_019320115.1). Taxonomy (NCBI): domain Eukaryota; kingdom Viridiplantae; phylum Streptophyta; class Magnoliopsida; order Poales; family Poaceae; genus Miscanthus; species Miscanthus floridulus. The sequence continues at coordinate 41,124,826 of NC_089589.1, forward strand.
GTGTGGGGTCCGGTTGGCAGCGGGTGCAGGCGAGGTAAATGGGGCACGCGGGCGTGAGCGGCGTGTTGGGCCGGCTTGCTAGGCTTGGTGCTGCCGCGCGTAGGCTGGGCTGGTTAGCGGGCCAAGCAGGCCGAGCCAGCTACGAGGCTTTTCTTCTTTTCTTTTTCTGTTTTGTTTTTCTTCTTCTTTATTTGAATTCAAATTTGGTTTGGAGTTTGAATTCAAATCTGGTGTGCCTTATCCATTGGATTTTTAGATGTGAGGCCCACAACACTCTTTTATATATTAGGGACTTTATTTAGCTATTTTGTGTAACAAAAATAGTTGTAGTTTTGTTATACAAAAATAGAAATAGTTTTCACTTTAAGCATTTATTCTTTGGTTTGATTAGTAATTACTTTATGGTTCATTACTTTAAAGGAGTTGTTAAGCATTACGTAAAGCAAATGGAAATCCAAATCACAATTTGAGTTAACAATGTATGCAACATTTTATTTGTTAGGATTTTAAATAAACATAATTAACAAATGGCATGCTATGCTCACGAAATTGTCTAGTTGGGTTACAACTGATGCAACACCTAGGGTTGGCTCCTACAGATGTCACTCAACATTGCATGAGGTTAAAACAAAAAATTTCAGTTGAGATTTTTGGTGTGTGGATTTTTGGGTTGTTACAGGAATGCCTCGGATAGATGAGGTTGTAGACTCCACCGCCGGTTATGAAATGCTCTCCTTCCTTGACTATTACTCTAGCTATCACCAGATGTCCCTCAAGGAAGAAGTCTAGATCAAGACATCGTTTATCATGCCCTTCGGTGCATACTGCTACACCACCATATCCTTTGGACTCAACAACACTGGGGCGACTTATCAAAGGGCTATCTAGATGTGCCTCGATCAACAAATTGGCCGCAATGTCGAAGCTTACATCGATGATGTGGTCGTCAAGTCCAAGACCATCGATGATCTTATCACTAACCTCAAAGAAACGTTTGCCAACCTTAAAAGGTACCGATGGAAGCTGAACCCTTCAAAGTGCATCTTTGAAGTTCCATCTGGTATATTCCTGGGCTACATTGTCAGCGCACGAGGCATTGAGCCCAATCCTGATAAGGTCTCCACCATCACCAACATGAAATGGCCAACATGTGTCAAGGATATACAGAAGCTTACAGGCTGCATGGCTACTTTAAGCCGCTTCATATCGCGCCTTAGCGAAAAAGGGCTACCATTCATTAAACTCCTCAAGGTCTCCGAGCGCTTTTCCTGGTCGGACGAGGCAGACACAGCCTTCGAGCAACTCAAGTTGTTCTTAACAAAGCCTCCGATCATGATGGCACCACGGCCAGACGAAACTCTCCTAATTTACATCACCGCTACTTCTCGTGTCTTCAACACAACCATTGTGGTCGAACGCGAGGAGGTCGGGAATGCCTATAAGGTGCAACATCCAGTATATTTTATCAACGAGGTTCTTAACGAGCCCAGGACTCATTATCCTCATGTCTAGAAGCTGCTATACGCCGTCCTGATTACTTTGCGCAAGCTCCGTCACTACTTCCAGTATTACAAGGTCGCCGTGGTCACTGAGTTCCCGCTAGGGAACATCCTACGCAACAAGGAGGCCAATGGCTGTATCATCAAGTGAGCTATCGAGCTTGACACTTACTCCATTGAGTTAAGAAGCAGGCCTACCATCAAGTCTTAGGCCCTCACTGACTTCGTCGCTTAGTGGACCGAGATCCAAGAGCCCATCACCGCAACCTGCCTCGAGCACTGGGTGATGTACTTCGACGATGCCCTTAACATCAACGATGCTGGTGTGGGCATTCTGTTCATTACGTTGACCAAGGATAAGCTCCGATACGTTCTCCGGATACACTTTCCGACCTCTAACAACACCGCCGAATATGAAGCATGTCTCGACGGACTCCGTATAGCCGTTGAGCTTGGCGTCAAACGCGTCATGGTATACGGGGACTCCGCACTGGTCATCAACCAGCTCAATAAAGATTGGTCTTGGTCTAGTGAGAAGATGAATGCATATTGCACTGAAATCAGGAATCTTGAAGGGAAATTCTACGGTATCGAGTACCATCACAATCAGCTCGCCGACCACTTATCCAAGTTAGGCTCTTCTCACGCCATGATTCCACCAGGGGTCTTCATTCAAAATCTTCTGGCACCATCCATTAAGGAAGATAAGGAAATTTAGGAAGTTCCCCCCACTGAGCAGCTGGTACTTACGGTACCTTCGCCGGCCTACGGTACCTTCGCCGGCCACCATTTGGAAGGAACAATTAATCAAGTACCTCTCCAGCACCGAGGTACTCGCCGATACAACTGAAACCAAACACCTAATTTATCGAAGCAAGCATTACATGCTAGTGGACAACAACTTGATGAGGAAAAGTGCAAATGAAGGGATACTGCAAAAATGCATCACCCAAGAAGATGGAGTGAAGCTACTTCTTGAAATTCACTCTGGTTCCTGTGGCAACCACATGGCCTCAAGAACACTGGTCGGCAAGGCTTTCTGAGCTAGTTCTTACTAGCCCACGACCATCTTCGACGCAGAGGACCTCATCCAACATTGTGAAGGATGCCAATTTTTTGCCAAGCAAATAAATGTGTTGACATAAGAGCTACAGACCATCCCAGCTTCCTAGCCCTTGCCATCACTTTGAACTATGTTTACTGGCCATCACTTTTGGGACTTCTGCGAAGACTGATGCATCTCTGTCAAATACGTCTTCATTGCCCATCCTAGAGCAAACGGCCAGGTTGAACGGGCGAATGGCATGATCCTTGATGCCCTCAAAAAGAGGCTGTATCAGAAAGAAGAAAAATATCTAGGCAGATGGCTCAAGGAGCTGCCAACTGTAGTATGGGGACTACGCACTCAAGCCAGTCATAGCACCGGTGTGTCTCCATATTTCTTGGTCTATGGCTCCGAAGCCATACTACTAGCAGATATTGCCTTCTGAGCACCTATGATGGAAAACTATGATGAAGAGCAAGCCGACGCTGTTCGGACAGAGGATGTCGATAGGGCTAAGGAAGAACGCCTAATCACTTGCGTCCGCACAGCCAAATATCTAGAAGGTTTGTAGAGGTACTACAACTATAACATGAAATGTCGTTCATTTGCTGTCGGCGACCTCATTCTCTGCAGACAACAAAAAACCAAAGGGATGCACAAGCTCTCCTCCCCCTGGGAAGCACCCTATGTCATCAAAGCGGTTACCCGACTAGGGTCTTATCGCCTATGTGACTTAGACGGAATTGATATCCCCACCTCATGGCACATCGAGCACCTCATATATTTCTATCCTTGAAGCACCCCCGATATGTGCTCTCCACTTTATGATGAATAAAGTTTTGGTCTCCGTAACTTGTCTCCACTTTTTCTCCATTGTGGTTTAATCTTTGCTTACGGTCGCCGAGCTCTGTGCTACTCCATCCAATACGAAATCGCCATAACTGCGCCAACCATGTTTCTCCAAATCTCCAACGTTTTTGCCGAACGAGTTTCTCCAAATCGTCGAACACGTTTTCTCCAAATCGCCGAACACGTTTTCTCCAAATCGGCGAACATGTTTTCTCCAAATCGCCGAACACGTTTTCTCCAAATCGCCAAACATGTTACTCCAAATCGCCAAACATTTTGCTCCAAATCTCCAAGATATTTCACCGATCAACGAGCAACATACATTCTTCTCTGTTCTCTACGGAGAAGACCCAATCTCTGATCTCTCCCTACACGTGCTATGGGCTCCACGCTCTGCGTTATGGGTGGTCGGCTGTGGTTCCTTGGTCATGCCTATTCCTTCTACATGTGCACAGGCTCCGCGCTCGACGTTATGGACTATGGGCTAGCCAAGCCCAAGAGCTTAGTAAAGAACTAACTGCTCGGACGCCGCTTATCCTACATTTATCTCCAAGTTATTTCACCAACCGCCGAGTAGCACATGTTTCGCTCTGCGCTCTATGGAGCAGACCTAGTCTCCGATCTCTCCCTACACGTGCCATGGGCTCCGCGCTCTACGTTATGGGTGGTCGGCTGTGGTTCCTTGGTCACGCCTGTTCCTCCTACACGTGCACGGGCTCCGCGCTCGATGTTATGAGCTATGAGCTAGCCAAGGCCATAGGGCTTAGTAACAAACTAACTGCTCGGATGCTACTTATACTACGTATAATTGCATTAGGGCTATTACTACAATGATTTTTCACCACAAATATAGTCAAACTACATAAACAGGCACTTTATAACATTTATACAAATACATAAATGCTTTCTGCGCTTTTGCGCATTCTAACTACTCTCTAAAGATGTTACAGACAATATCATCCGAGCAGATCACTACGCTCCGCTATCACCGTTCGTCTCGCCGAATAGGTCTATATAAATGGCCAGCCTCTTCGCTGCGTTCTCCACCTCATCCTCTAGTTGCTGGGTCTCCACCTTGCTCAGCCCTTCAGTGAACCCACCCCTATCACCTAAATCTCGATGGCTAGGTAGTGGGACCAAACCACAGCAAGGGCATGAGTAGCGGCGGTCGCAATAGCGTCGTGGTTAAAGCTCTTGAAGTTCTCCCACGCTGCTTTGCACCTCTGGATGATAGTGTCCGAACACTACGGCCTACTATGGGGCTCCGGTTTAAGTCTGGTGACTACAACGTTGAACTTGTCCCTTTGGGTCCTAGCCTCCTGCACCAGCACTTGAAATTGTGCCTTGACGTTATGACGGTAGCTTGCAAGCATTACGATGTTCCATCAAACAAGAAACCCACATCAGTAGTAACTCTAACCAGGAAGTATTCACCTTTCAGCTCCTCGGCTAGTTTGTCTGCTCACTCTGACTCCTTTGCCTTCTCCTCTCGGAGTTGTTCAAGGGCCTTGCATAGCTGGCCGAGCTCCATGTCTTGCTCTACGAGCGCAATAGCCATCACCAAAGGTACAGCTATTCAGCAATACAAAGCACATTCACTGATACAACATACCTTTCTTCTGCTCGGAGACTTTCCGTAGCTGATTCAACTTCTTGGAGACAGTGGTCAGCTGCTCGGACTTGCACCGCACCTACTCGGATGCATCCGCTAGTAGCTCGGATAGGACCCCCTTTTGGTATTTCGGGTCCCGCGCATTGGACTTTGCAAGGTCTCGCTCACGCTGGGCCCTCTAGATGTTTATCTCCGTGAGGTTCATCACCGCTTTAAGTTTTTTGTTCTCCTCGGTGAGGGGCTCCATCCTCTTTATCAGCTGGTGCCGCTACTTTGCAGTCCGAGTTATCCCCTACAAATGCACAATGATAATGACGAATTCTAATCTCCAACATCGAAGACAAGCTCTCCAGATGTAGTACTGACCTTGATTTGTTTCATCACGCCAGCAATGGCGGACTTTAGTCTCCTCATCTCCCTGGTGGTGTCCTCTTCCTCGACAACCACCACCTCATCACTGTGCTTGCGGAGGATTCAGATAGATTGGGGTCGAGGTTTAGCACACTCGATCTCTTCCACCTCGTCCTCCTCCACCATGGCTGGATGCACCACCTGGGGGCTTGGTCACCGAATAGCATGTCCGACCACACCCTCTGACTCCTCAGGCAAGGCCGCCTGCTCCTCCAACACTATAGGCCCCTCGATTCCAAAAACTGGCATGACATCGGTGGCTCTAGCCTCTGCTCCCAAAGATCCGACAGTTTCTGTTGTTGCCCTGGGCACCATCGCCGATCCATCAACCAACCTCTCACCACCGCCAAGTCCACAAGTAGCTGTGGTTGTCTCCTCCGCAGGCCGTCGAACAACTAGGGACTCTGCCATAGGGTCTACCGGCACCTTTCCTGCTCTGAGACCGGTCTTCGATTACTCGACAGTCTAGACGGGTGGGGCCAGATCCTCCGCACGCTTTGCACTGCATCAAATCATCTCGTCAGTCACCAAAAAACTAAGAAACGACAGCAAAGAAAGTCCAAGGCAAATATACTTACGGTTTGGTCTCTCAGTACAATTTCTTGAACCGACGCTGCCCGCTTGAGCCCCTTGGCGTGGCCGTGTGGTTGACTCCCATGCTTCGAGGTGGAGGTGCCGCCTCTTCCACCGTCGGCTTCTATTCTGCCTGTCGCTCCAGTACTTCCTCCGCATGCTGCTCGAGCACTCCCATCGCCTGCTCCATGGAGGCCTCTGTCGCCTACTGCATAGGGACTCTCCTTGCCTGCTGCTTGGGGACTTCTTCTCCTCCCTTCGGTTCTTTGTCCGCACGCCTGTTGCACGGAGGTGCTTCAGTGTTCGGTGGAGCAGCCACTGGAATTTTGTTGTCATCCGACCACTCGAACACCGTAGTCCTTCGTGTTCGAGTGGTCTGGTCGCCACTAAGTGAGATGTCGCCCAGCTTGAGGGGAGCGGCGGCCACCGTCTTCCTCTTGTTTTGGGCCGACAAGTCTGCCGCTTCTCCGACACTGGGGATGGACTCTCCGACGAGATGCTGACAGTTCGCTCCTCTAGCTGTGGCGGTGGCCGAGCGTCTACTCCCTTTGGCCATTCGCTCCTCGGCACGCCCGAGAAGTACACTGCCCTATCCTGCGAGTGGATCTTCACATAAGTGAATCAATCCATTGCTCGGAAATGGCAAAAGGTAAAAAACATTAGGAACATACAACTGAAATATTTACCTAGGGAGGCAGATTCTTACAGTTAAAGGGTTTCGTATACCCTGGCATGCTGAATGAGGCAAACAGAGTGAATAGCTCTATAGCTCGCTCTTCCACAATGTCCCTCGATAGCATCTCTGGCCTCTCCCGGGTACCGTTGGTCCCCCCTTGAATTCAAAGGCGGGGTGGGCTCTCTCCTTGCAGGGCTGAACACGGCGCACTATAAAGCTCACCGCCACCAATCCACCGTTGGTCTTCACACCCTGTATTAAACTAAGGAGCTCCCTCATTTGCTCCATATCAGCACTGCTTGGCATCTCCGACCAGCTCCTCTAGCTCTTCGGGATGTGGTCGGTATCGCAGCGAATGGTCGGGTGGCTTTGCTTCATGTAGAACCACCTAGCGTTCCAGTTTCTTCAGTGACGTGTTCAGTGGCACAGTAAGGTACTGCCCGGCCATTCCATCACGCAACTGAAGGTATACTCCACCGACCACCTTGGAACCACCACCGCCTCTCTTCTTCAGCCAGAATAGGTGACGGAAGAGGTTGAAGTGGGGGAGGATTCCAAGATATGCCTCATAGAAATGGATGATGATAGAGATATGTAAAATGGTATTTGGGTGGAGGTTGCACAGACTAACCACCCAAAGTTCCAGCAAATCCCTTAGGAATGGATGAACAGGAAATCCCAACCCACGCTAGAAATAATCCTCAAATACCACCACTTCATCTGTGTGAGGTGTTGAGAAGGGCTCACCAAGGGCCGGTCGCCATCCGGCGATAGCGCGGTCAGGAAGAACACCAGTTTCTACCAATCTATTGAGCTCTGCTTCTCTCGTTCATGACGACACCCATTCTTCGTCACGCCGGGTTTCAGCGCTCGCCTTCTTGGGGCTCGGCTTCTTCGATTTGGCAGCTCCCTTCTTCGGCGCCACCTCTTAGATCTAATTAGGGTTTGGCGGTGGAAGCAAGTGTGGATGTGAATCTAGAAATGTGAGGGCTGAAGAGGACGACAAAATGGTGAAGTGGCAAAGGTGGGCACGCGGGATGCAGCAGCACAGTTATAAAGCACTTTCCCCACCCTTTCGCATTCGAGGGTTTTTGGGGAACCGTTCCCACAATTTATGCCACCCTGAATCCTACGTAACAGCAAGGTGGGCCATTACCTAGGCCTCCGCACTGCTTCAGCCCGTATTGCTGTTTTATCTCCGTAATTTGTTATGGCTCGCCGAATGCTCGCCGACATCTCCGTTAATCGTTATGGCTCAGTAATTACTACTGTACAGCCGTTGCTCCTGTGATTTCTCTATGATTATGTTTTCTCCAAGTTGACTGCTATTTCTGAACCTAGCACCATGTGACCATGTCACCTACTGTTAGGCTCGGGGACTAAGTGGGCATACTTCACCTTGCGGTGAATGTGCTCTTCGGGGCTATGCTCGGGCACTGGCTGCTTGCTTGGCTGGTCTTTTGTTTTTCTTCTACTTTGGACCCTGGCACCACATGACTACATCATCTACTGTCAGGCTCGGGGACTAAGTGGGCACACTTGACCTAGCGGTGAATGTGCTTGCTTTATTCTGGAAGACTCTGCGCCTCTTGAAGCTAAAGAATATTGTCTCCTTTTCTCGTGGTCGGACTCTAAGTGGGCACACTTGGTCCACTGCGAAGAAATTTCTATTTCTGAACTTGAGCTCCTTACACCCTTATGGCAAGGCATATATGGGTTATGCTGCTCGGCAACTGCTCACAACAGTTCGACAACTACTCACAACTGCTCGGCATCTGCTCACAACTGTTTGGCAATTGCTCACAACTGCTCGGTAACTCATCATGGTGGTCAGACAATGAGTTATGCTGCTCGGCTTTGTTTGCATCTGCTCGGACAAGCTCAGGACGGCGTTGCACAACGGGTGCAAGGTGCTCAGGGACTAGCTGTGGGGGGTACGACCCTGTATATGCATGGCAGACCACATGGGCTGTGCCCCTAGGGGCGGCTCAGCCCACAAGACGAAGCCTTGCGGGGTATGACTCTGCTCGGTGCCTTCCACAAGGCACCGGAAAGATATCCTGAAGATACTACGAGATCTGTTAGGATATGTATGATCCCAAAATTCTTGTAATCAGTTATTACTTTCTAGTTACCTCTCAGATCTAACCGACTTATAACCCTGCTCCTCGGACTATATAAGGCGGGCAGGGACCCCCTCTAAACTCACGCAATATCACACAATAGCTAATACAAATCAACAGACCACATGAGTAGGGTATTGTGTCATACTGATGGCCTGAACCTGTCTAACTCATGTGTCTCTGTTGCCTTCTTGTTCTTGATCTCACGCTCCTCTACCGATCAATCTACCTTCGTAGGATACCCCTCAGAGGACTGCCGACGATATTCTGTCGACATATACAATCCGGGAAACACTTTTGCATAAGAAGGCATAGTAAAGTTATTTCTCATATTAACCATCTAAGTTACATTCTTCCTAAGTCCTCAATCACGACTTGGAGATCTTCTGGGAAGCTATCAAAACAGTCATTTGCACGACTGTTCAAAATATCCGCCAAGAATTCTATCCTCAGTGCAGTTAGCTGTGCATGACAGATAATAAGTTAACTTATTAATTTCCTATGAAGTGTATGGAATATAGTTAGAGAATATATATGCTTAAAGTGTAACGGTGGCAATCTTACACCATCCCACGACTTCATGAAATGGTATACAAGGAAGCCTCCCAATTTCCTAGAGAAGAGCATTTGTTTATTTGTTGTACATAAATCAAATAAATATTTTGTGATAAGAAAGATGAAACATATTATAAGTGATTACCGGTCTTTATTTTTTGGAACTTTTGGAGCACATGTAGGGAATTCTCGCTTCCAGTAATAAATACTGTCGTTCCACTTAGAATTTGAAAGTTTCATGGCGAGACTGAACCTTTTAGCAATAGTGTGAAATATAGCTATATATGGCATGCTTTGATCGTAAACCTTGAAATATAGCAATAGTGTGTATATCTAAGTCTTGCCTTGAGAAATATATTACAAAAATCTTCATTAATGTAAATTATAATATGTCTGTTCCATTTTTTGTACATTTTTTGTTTTTGTCTTAGGCATGGTCTTTGAAGCTAAAAACCATGGTCATAAGTCAACATAAGTTAAGTTTGATTAAAGTTATAGAGAATAGTATAAATATTTATGATACCAAATAGATAGATTATGTAGATATATTTCATGATAAATCTAATCTTATTAGTGTTTTAATATAAGCTTCGAATTTAAGATAGTTTGGTTTAGGACACAACTAGAAATGATTCTTTTTGGATTTTGGATGGAGGGAATTTAATTATTAAATCGCCAAACGAAAAAAGGTGGCTGTTCGGCTGATCCACTTTTGGATGATTTCGGATGATTCAATAGTGTTCTGTGAGAGAGAATAAGCTGAAACAAGTTGAAAGAAGCTGGAAGTAGTTCAGCCGTGCACAGTTTTGTTTTGCATTTCCATTATGAATAAAGTGTATAGTCCATCTTGATAATATGGTAGTAGAATCTAAAAACATACAAGCAGACTATAAGTGCTATGTAAAATATAATAAGTTTTTAAAGGAGTACACAGAACATATCTTACATTGCTGCAATCTTTAATTTTGTACTCCATGTTAGGCCAACACTGCGGATCTCATCCAAAGTGAGTTATGGACCGTTGATTTTGCAAAATTTATAATTATTTGATTCATTATACAATTATATATATTATAATTATTCGATGAATCATACAATTAAGAATTAGATCAACCTACAGCAAACTGGAGGTCCATAAAGTGGTATTTTTGTTTCTTCAACAACAAGGTTTCGTTCCACGCAGCCATCCGAACAGCCATATTGAAGTAATCATGATCCATCTCTCTATTGTCATCTAAAATATCTCTAATTATTCTGGGACTTAAAGAAATTGGGTATGGTCGTGTGCTTCGGACCCACTCTTTGCTAAAAAACAAGGACAAGGAACAAATTACTTATTGTAGCAATTCTAGCACGAGCAATGGAAATATCTAAATTAGAACAAACCTATTTTCTTTAGAATGACTTACTCCAAAGATTCAACATCAGCAATCAACTGGATGTTTGCGCAAATTGCAGACAATAGGTCTTTCTTGTTTGTCCATGGTATTGTACCCGACTGTAAATTAGATATGCCGTCCATATCATCGAGCATTATGACACTATCATCTAGATTATCGCTAGTCTCATTATCTTGCACATCATCCTGTAATCCTCACGCTATGTTTAATGGGGAGTAATACAAGATCGTAGGTAGCTTGACCCTAAAGTTACTTATATCATCCTAAAAATATGGGCAAGTCCTCATATATTAACCAGTCCAAAAAATGACTATGTTTAGAAATATTCTTAGGAAATTACCTGGGTCACATGGTCGGATAAAGTAGTTCCAGTCCAATACTCCAAATAATTAATCATCCATAAACCACAACTTACATTGTGCAATATTGAAAAAAATATAAAATATGAGTGATACAGATACCGTTGTTGGTCCGGCTATGGCATATACACAACAAGTTAGATGATCTTTTACCCATATGTTTGCACTCTTTTGGTGATCTTGTGGGGGTGTGACCCTCGATACCCATAGGGTTGTACATGGGCCGAGCTGCCAGGGGAGCCCCAGCCCACAAGACTACGCCGCACGGAGCATGGCATAGGTCAGCGTGCCTCGCAAGGCAATGTGAGGATCCCTGGCAATCAAAGAAAATCGGTTCGGATATGCTAGATTCCGTGATCTCTGTAATTCCTATCTTGTAAATCGATCAGGATAGAAACAACTGACCTGTAACCCTACCCCCGAGCTATATAAGGCGGTTAGGGACCCCCCTTGTTTTCACCGAATTCTTCATAATACAATCCACAAAGACACATGATGTAGGGTACTACATCGAGCTAACGACATGAACCTGTCTAATTGTTGTCTCTTGCATTCTATGTCACCATTCAGTTCCCTCATGCGCACCTCCATCGATTCATCTACTACCGTGGGCATAGCCCTCGGTAGTCTACCAGACGTATTTCGTCGACAGTGGCACGCCAGGTAGGGGGTGTGCGTGCTGAATCCATGGCAAGCCAGATGGTCCGCTTTCTGAGCTCCATGGCCTTTCCCAAGCTGGACCAGATCTTCACAATCGGATCCATGACCTGGGTCATTGGCCCCGACGGCAATGGGGAGATCATGGAGGCAGTGCAGGATCACCCTGCGCTAATCACCCTAACACCTGCAATAATGTCTCTGATCTCGGTGCCTTGCCGCTGGGTTAGGAGATCCACCAGGAATGACGATCTGATCGCATCCATCGATTGGGTCACATACCGCTTAGCAGAATGCCAACTCCTCGTGGATTTGGTCTTAGATCAACCTAGAGTGAGCAATGAAGTTCTTGCACTCCAAGATCAACAAGCCGCTGCAACCGAGCGACCTGCTCGGCCACTTCGTTCGAGGTGGCTAGATTCTGATTTGGTGATCACGGCCACTCCATAGGGGCGCACGGTGTGGCACCGACCACTTCCTGCTACCGGACTATGCTTGGCCGACTACGAGGCTTCGATGGAGAACTCATTGAAGCCTTATCCCTTTGGGCTGGAGGGTGCGAGATCTGTGTATCAAAACGTCATCCACCACCTCTTCGCCGACCATGTCGTGCGCGACCACACCATTGACCTTTACATGATTGATCCGACTAAGTCTGATCAACCCGCGTCCGTGGTCAACATGGTGAATATTCACCAGCTTCTAGAGGACTCCCTCCATGACATCCTAGAGGAGAGCCTCAATGATTACTCTAAGGGCTTGACCAAGATTGCATCAACTTGCCCTACTTTCCCTTTGGGGTTTGGGGGCATGATTTTCCATGTCATCCACGATAGCGCCACCAGGGATGGCGAAACCTCTGACGAGCGCAATGCTCGCCTGGCGAAGAACGCCGATCACCAATGTCATCGAGATATAGAAGCAGCCCAAGGAGGCCGACGAGGATGCACATGGCCCACCATGTCGTGGCCATAATCTAGAGGAGGAGTTTGACATGGTGGGCGACCAACCGGTCCACCAGACCCCATGCGCCAATCTCGCCATTGCTTTCAATGAGCTCTAGAAACTTCCTCAAACTCTAGAGGCCGAGAAGGTCCGAGCGCATATCATAGCAGCTCAAGTCTAGGTCAATGAGTTCCGAAACCCCGACATATCTTATTTGATCACGTTGGCTCATAGCCATCACTCCGACTATGATAGAGAAAGTCAACTTCAAGGTGCCAAGCACCCCCGGCACCAGGACGGTGGCCCCTATCTCTATAGAGGATCCTGGGGCAACTATGAAGGACATTCACACCAAGATGGGCACCCTCTGTGCCCCAGGGAGGTCGGGTCGGCAACCACGACACCAATTAGGAGGTCAATCAACGCCCGCATGATGCCCATGAGCTCATCAATGCTAATCTCGACGTACGAGGTCACATCGAGAACAATAGGTCCACGCGATTTGAGGCTAAGATGGAATGCCGACAGTGGTTCAATGAAGAGCATGGAGCACCTGCTTCACCCCGAGCACCACACATCGCACCCATTGCTGGCTTTGGACTCTGACCCTTCGCAGCAAGGCTCCGAGCCGTTCGATGGCCTACAGGCTTCAAGATTGTTGGGGTCAACACATACGGCGGCAAGGCAAAGCCCACCCAGTGGCTAACTCTTTATGAGATTGCCGTGAGAGCTGTGGATGTAAGTGAAGATGTCATGGCAAACTACCTGCCTGTCATGCTCATCCAGTCCGTGAACAACTGGCTTCTCAGCCTGTGGGAGAATTCCATCCGATCTTAGGACGACCTCAAAAAGGTCTTCACCGAGAATTACATGGCCACGTGCGAGTAGCCCGGCACCAAGTATGACCTAGAGAAGCTTCGTCAAACCTTCAGGGAGTCCCTACGTGACTTCATCAGGTGCTTCTCAGACACAAGGAACTCTGTCCCCAACATCAGCGATGCTGAGGCCATTGCTACATTCACCAAAGGGCTACAACACGAACAAGTCCACGGAAAGCTATACCACAAGTGGCACAAATAGAAAACGGCTACGCCGACACCGAGGAAGCTAAACAGGCTGCTTGTCTTGATCGCCACCATCGCTGCGACGATGATCGCCTCTACGACGATCGTGACCATCGCCACGACGATCACGACCGCCACCATGATGATCGTGAGCATCGCCAAGACGACCGTGAGCACCAGCGTGACGACCGCCTGGTGGGCTCGAGAGGCAGACAAGGCCACCGTCATAGGCCTAACAACTCCATCAATGTCGCTAACACCCACGCTAAGCGCACCTACAACACTGACTACGCCAAACTCATGGATGATCCATGTCCTATCCATAAGGACGCCAAGCACACCATGGGAGAGTGCAGAGGCCTAAACAAAGCATTCTGTGGTGAACCATCAAAAAGGCCATGGCGCAACGATGACGATATTGAAGACAGCCAAGATGGAGATCAAGACAAGAGCAAGGGCCCTGTCTACCAGGACACCACCAAGACGGTCGCCACTATCTTTGGTGGGAGAGCTATCTTTGAGGACAAGCGTGAGCAGAAGCTTGTGGCCCGACGAGTCTTGTCGATCGCTACATACGACGGCCCCATTGCTGATCCCAATTACCTCAATTGGTCGGAGCACCCAATCACCTTCTCCAGGGCCAACTAGCAGTTGGACATCCCATACCTAGGGCATTTCCCACTTGTCCTAGAGCCCATCATCAAGGACGTGCACTTCTAGAAGGTCCTCATCGACGGTGGCAGCACCCTCAACATCTTGTTCGCTGGGTCTCTAGCCGAGCTAGGGCTCAAGAAGGAAGATCTCACCCCATGGACTCTCCGTCTGGGGATCATTGCCAGAAAAGCGACCCTACCTCTAGTACAGATTACACTACCAGTACAGTTCAACACCGCCAAGCACTTCTGCGTTGACTACATCAACTTCCTGGTTGCTGACTTCAACACAGTGTACCATGCCATCCTTGGCCGACCAGCTCTCGCCAAGTTTATGGCCGTGCTACACTACACGTACCTAGTGCTGAAGATGCCGAAGGAGCAGGGGGTCCTCTCCCTGCGTGCCAATCTCAACATCGCCTACTCCTATAGAAAGGAAAGCTTCATGCTTGCCAAGGCTACTAACATCTCCATCCGCCTGCAGGATTGCCTTGTGATTTCACAGCAGATTTCTTCAGAGGACCTAGAGATCCCAACCATGGAGGACGCCCGAGCATCAACCAAGTCCAAGCAGGTGAAGGAAGTGGTCCTTGTCCCCAGCGACTAGTTTAAGACTGCTTGGATCGGGGCCGACCTCGATCCTAAATAGGAAGATGTGCTCGTCAGCTTCCTAAGGGAGCATGTCGATGTGTTCACATGGAAACCTATGGACATGCCCGGCATGCCTCAGGAACTGATCGAGTACTCCTTGAATGTCTCAGTGACCACCAAGCCGATCAAGCAAAAGCTTCAATGATTCACGTAGGACAAAAAGGAGGCCATTAGGGTAGAAATAACATGGCTCTTAGCTGCTGGTTTTATCAAAGAGGTGTATCATCCGGAGTGGTTAGCCAACCCAATTATTGTAAGAAAAAAGAATAAAGAATGGAGAATGTGCATTGATTACACCAATCTCAACAAACACTGCCCTAAAGAACCCTTTGGCCTACCTCGCATTGATGAGGCCGTAGATTCCACGGCCGGTTGTGAGCTCTTGTGCCTTTTAGATTACTACTCTGGTTATCACTAGATCGCGCTGAAGGAAGAAGACCAGATCAAGATGTCATTCATTACGCCCTTCAGTGCCTACTACTACACGACCATGTCCTTCGGTCTCAAGAACGTAGGTGCGACTTATCAAAGAGCCATCTAGCATTGCCGACCAGATTGGGAAGAATGTCAAGGCCTACATCAATGACATGGTAGTTAAGTCTAAGACTACTAACACCCTCATCGCCGACCTCACTGAAGTTTTTAAAGCCCTGAAGGTATACCGATGGAAGCTGAATCCCACTAAGTGCATTTTCGGTGTTCCATCCGTTATCCTGCAAGGCAACATCATCAGCCGTCGTGCATCAAAGCCAACCTAGAAAAGATAGCGATGGTGATCAACATGAAGCCACCGACCATCATCAAGGACGTCCAGAAGCTAACGGGGTGCATGGCGACTTTAAGTCTTTTCATATCCCGTCTGGGCAAAAAGGGACTTCCCTTCTTCAAGCTACTCAAGGCTCAAGAGAAATTTGTCTGGTTAGAGGATGTTGACATGGCTTTCGTCGAGCTCAAGTGGTTCCTCACCACACCTTCGATCATGACTGCTCCTCAAAAGGACGAAACCCTGCTAATCTACATCACAGCAACCAACCGGGTAGTCCGCACCACCATCGTTGTTGAACGTGAAGAGGCCGGACACGCATACAAAGTATAGTGCCCGGTCTACTTCATTAGCGAGGTCCTAAATGAGTCTAAGACTCGCTAACCCTGGGTCCAAAAGTTGTTGTACGCCATCCTGATCATGTCTCAAAAACTCCACCACTACTTCGACACTTATCACATAGCAGTGGTTACTGAGTACCCACTCAGCGACATCCTCCGCAACAAGGAAGCTTTCAGCCGCATCATTAAATGGGTGATTGAGCTCGACACCTATACCATCGACTTTAGGCCTCGCCACATGATCAAGTCATAGATGCCCATCGACTTCATTGCCAAGTGGATGGATATGTAGACTCCTATCCTGGTTGACCACCCTGTGCACTAGACCATATACTTTGATGGGTCCCTCAACCTCGACAGCACTAGGGTAGGCGTATATTTCATCTCGCCATTGGGGGATAAGCTTCGCTATGTCCTCCACCTACACTTCCGAGCATCGAATAATATCGCTGAATATGAGGTGGCACTTCATGGTCTCCATATAACAGTTGAGCTTGGCGTTAAACGTCTCTAGGTGTACGGTGACTCCGCACTCATGATCAACCAGCTTAACAAGGATTGGAATTGCACCAACGAGAAGATGGACACTTACTGCGCCGCGATAAGAAAGTTAGAAGATAAGTTCTACAGCATCGAGTACCACCACATGGTCTAGGCTAACAACCAAGCAGCCAATGAGCTGTCAAAGCTAGGGTTGACCCAAGCTGAAGTTCCAGATGGAGTGCTCATCTAGGACCTGGTGATGCTATCCATCAAGTAGGGGCAAGAAGGTGTTGAAGAATAGCCACCTACCAAGCCATTAGTCGCAATGGTCCCTAGGTCGAGCAGTGATTGGAGGGAACCTTTCATGAAATACCTCACCACTACAGACGTCTCGGCTGATAACACGGAGAGAGAATGCCTCACTCACCACAGCAAGCATTATGTCCTAGTTGAAGGAAAGTTATATCTCAAGAACGCCAAGAGAGAGCTACTCCAGAAGTGCGTCTCTATGGAAAAAGGCGAGAAGATACTAAAGGAGATTCACGCTGGCACTTGTGGAAATCATGCAGCCTCTAGAACACTGGTTGGCAAAGCCTTCCGAGCTGGTTTCTATTGGCCTTTGGCTATTGCCGATGCGGAAGCACTCATTCACCGATGTGAGAATTGTCAGTTTTTTCCTAAGCAAATCTAGGTCCTGGCCTAGGCCTTATAAATGATTCCTGCATCCTTGCCCTTCACATGGTGGGGAATAGATATGATTGGGCCCTTCAAGCCCACCCTAGGAGGACTCCGCTGGGTCTATGTCTACCTCGACAAATTTTCCAAGTGGATCGAGTACAAACCTCTGGTCCAAGCTACAGCAAAAAAGGCAGCCGAGCTGCTCAACAACATCATTCATAGGTTCGGCCTCCCGAATAGCATCATCACTGACCTAGGTTCCACGTTCACTGGCAGCGACTTCTAGGATTTCTACGATGAAAGATGCATCTTGGTCAAGTATGTCTCCATGGCACACCCAAGGCCTAATGGCCAAGTATGTCTCCATGGCACACCCAAGGGCTAATGGCCAAGATGACCACGCCAACAGTATGATCCTGGATGCATTGAAGAGGCAACTCTACGAGAAGGAATAGAAACACCTAGGAAAATGGCTCAAGGAACTACTAGATATGGTCTGGGGACTAAGGACCTAGCCTAGTCGTAACACTGGCATCTCCCCGTACTTCATGGTCTTCGACTCTGAGGCCGAATTGCCTGCCAACGTCGCCTTCCGAGCACCTAGGGTGGAGAATTACGTGGAGAACTCTGACCAAGCTTGGCTCGTTGAAGTTGATAGCTTAGAAGAGGAATGTCTAGTCACCTATGTTCGGACGGCAAAATACCTCGACGGCTTACGAAGATACTACAACCGCAATGTCAACGATCGATTCTTTATGGTCAGAGACTTAGTACTCCACAAGAAGTAGAAGATGGATGGGATGCACAAGCTCTCTTCACCTTGGAAGGGCCCCTTCATCATCAAGGTAGTCACCCGACTAGGGTCCTACAGACTATGTGACATGGATGAAAGAGATTTCCCAAACTCTTGGCACATCGATCTGCTTAGGCGTTTCTACCCTTGAAGCGTTCATTTCAAAGATATGTATCTTTCATATTTGAGTATTCAATAAAGTTTTCTACCCTAATGTTTCTCCATATTGTTTTCTCTATGCTTTTTTGCAAAGGGAATCTTTTTTTGCGTATAACATCTTAAAGATGATATGCAAACTACACCTAAGGTGAATTCCCGACCAATCATGTTGACGCTCGGATGTTCCCAGAGACAGCCCTGTCTCTAGCTTCTCCCTACATGTGCACAAGCGTCTGCCCTCTGCATTATGGGTGATCAGCAGTAGCTCCTTGGTGATGCTTTGTTCTTCCTACACGCACACGGGCTCCATGCTCCGCATTATGGTTAGTAGGCTAGCCAAGGCTAGAGGCTCAGCTACAGACAAACTGCTCGGATGGTTTATATTAAATATAAACACAAAATCTACCATAACACTAAGTGTTCACCAAAAGCTGCTAAGAACTTTTACACAACATTGCAACATAAGTTTTTCCAAATCTACTAGGTACTGCTCCCTCCTTCGCCAAACTAGTCGACATCTCCAGCTATCCTCTTCGCTGGCTCCTCTGCCTCATCTTCTAGCCTGGCAATCTTGTCCGCATCCGTGCCTCATGCATACTCGGTCACCACTCTTTGGAGGTCCACGGAAGGGTAGTGCGACCATAGCTACGCGAGGGCACGGATGATGGCTCCATGTGCAGCAGTGCACGTGAACTCCTTGAAGTCCGACCAGGCTACCCAGCAACGATCGATGACCGACTGATACGGAATGTTGCTAAGCAGCCGCGATGACCCCACGGGTGGCTCAAAGTCGATGCAATCAAGCACGGGTTGGATTCCCGCCATCATCTCTTCAAGCTTTTCATCCCACGCCTTCACTTGGTCTCCAAAGAACTTGAACTGCGCTTGCACCTGATGCCGGTACTCTGCAAACAACGTAGCCGTATGCTAAGCATGCACCTAAACACTGCACAAGTCAAAACCATGTGAAACTCACTCATGTTGAAGATCTCCTGCGGTCTTCTTGGCCTTCTACTTCGCTTTCTCCTTTGCCTCAATTAGCTAGCCGATGGCCTCTCAAGAAAGGCCGAGCTCCATCTCCAGTGCTACATACCACAGCCAGACGTCTTACAACACTAAACATCGACAAAGTAAGACTTAGAGTAATACCTTTCTCTCGGTCACCACTATGGCTGAGCTGTTCGCTCAATGAATGGTTCTCCACCTCTAGCAACTGCTTGTCCTTCTCTAGCGCCAACACCTTCACCTCCAAGTCCTCCTTATGATGGCGCTCTTGGGTGAGGCACGCCTGGAGGTTGGTCACTGACGCTTGGAGCTCCTTGTTCTCCTCAAGCACTGGGGCCATCTCTTCCAACTATCTCCGGCGTTGTTCAGACACTTTCATCACATTCTGCAAGAACACAAGGGTCAAGCATTGCGTCTAACGAAGGAATGAAACACAAGATTTTTTGTGGCCTACCTCGATCTGGCTGATCATCGCTAACATGTCGGCACTCAACCTCTTTGTCTCTGTGCTCGCCTCCCCCTCCTCCAGCATTTCAAACTCGTCGCCACGCTGGATAACTATGTAGAGGAGCTAGGGGGCTGATTGGGCTCCCGCTCAATCTCTTCGATATCCTCAGCAGCTACCCGAGGAGCCAATCTCCTTGGTTGCCGCTGTGTTCTTATGGGGTGTTCAAGCCCCACCTCCGCTGTCGATGCCACTGCCGACGTCACTGGTTCAGCATCCGTGGGTGGGATCTGCATCACGCCGCTTGGCCCGCCCCCCGTGTCCTCCCCTCCCACTCAGGCGGCGTCTCTAGACACTGTCATCACAATCCATACTTCCTCATCACCTGCGGTCACCTTCATCATGTGCCCCATCACCGAGATAGGTCGGCCAGGCGGTTGGTGGCTCCTCCATGACAGGAGTAGTTGGCTCTACAACCGCTAGCTCCTTGATGACAGGAATGGTCAGGTCACCCCCCGATACCTCCTGTGATATTGTAGGAGCTTCTTGTTCTGTCGCCTGCTGCCTATCATCGCCAGCCGATGGGTGCATATCTTCAGTCACCTCCACGCTACCACAAAGAAATAGCTCATCAAATCAAGACCATGCACTACTAGAATACTACAAACAAAGAACTCACAATTGGGACTCCCGTGGAGTGGTCCTAAACCAGCGTGTCCTTCTTGAGCCCCCATGTCCCATGGCAGAGACGCTTGGCACATCCACCATCTTTGGGTCTCTCCTCTCTGTTCCTGAAAGAATTTCCACTCGGGTAGGCTAAGGGCTCATGGTTGGAATCTCCTGCGTCTACTCAAGGACTCGACCGCTGCCCCCAGTTGATGCCGTCGTGGTCCCATGAGATCTCCCGAGGACTACTGCTGCCGCCTCCTAGGCTCGCCGCATCTCTGCCTCAGCTAGGACTATCGGTGGAGGCCTCACCATGCTCGGAGGTGTCGGAGCCGCCAGCTCATCCTCAGAAGAACTATCTAACAGAACCATCTATCACCTCTAGGGCTGATTCAATCCCCTAATGTTCACTGGGCCCTCCTCACCTCGAGAGGGCCTAGCTGTTTTTCTCTGCTTTGCGGATGGCTCCTCATCGATCGGACGCTTTCCACGAAGATTTTCATGGACGTATTTCATCCAAGTGTCTTCATCTCTGTCTTAGTGTCTTTTTGACTCCTCGTCATCAGCGTCCATGCTCGACCGGGCATCCATAGCCCTTGGCCACTCCTCTAATGGGATTGCTAAAAAGTAAATCGCCCAGTCCTGTCCATGAATCTTCAACAACACAAATGAATACATCGCAAAGCAAGGATAATCAAGTAAAACACTTCAAAAGGCTCTCACTGCCGGGGGAGATTTCTGACGCTGAAGGCCCACTGCTGGTCTCTGATGGATAGCCGACCCATGAGATTGGGCAACATCCTGATCCGCTGCATGACTTCAACTCGGGCAATTTCCTTCGGCACCTCAGGGGTCCCATCAGTATCTACCCAGAACTCAAACGCAGGGTGCGCCCTCTCCTTGCAAGGTTGGATCCGGCGGAAGGTGAAGTTTGTCGTCACAATGACTCTGTCAAACCTTTTGCGATCTATCAATAGCACTGGCCTGGCCTCTCCGACCACTTTGTGTTGGCCACTGGCACCTAATCGATGTCGCACTGGACATATGGCTCCACTTGCTTGATGTAGAACCATCTGTAGGCCCAGTACTTCACATTTGTATTAAGTGGGACAGCGATGTACTGACTCACCATCCTATCCCACAACTACAGATAAGCACTTCCAACTACCTTGGACAAGCCCCCCTCATCTTGTGATAGAAGAAATGGTGGGATAGATCAAAGTGGGGCAAGATCCCTAGATACACCTCACAAAGGTTGATGAAAACAGCAACATGAAATATCGAGTTCGGACTAAGGTTGCAGAGACTGATGCCATAATGGTCAATCAGCCTATGGAGGAAAGGATGAATTGGGATGCCAAATCTGCGGATGAAGTAATCTTCAAAAACAAGCTCACCGGAATAGGGTGTGGGGAAATTCTAACCAACTGTCGAGCGCTATCCCGCCGTCACCCTGTCTGGTAGAAACCCGAGCACCACCAAATTGTTGAGTGCCCTCTCATCACTGATGGACTGCACCCACTCCTCAGCGCGGTTGACTTCGCGCGGCGCCCGCCTTGTGCTGCCGTGATTCCTCTTTGGCGCCATCAAGCAGATCTGGGGACAGAGGTTGCCCGCTGCTTGGATCTACTTTAGTAGTGGAGCGGTTGTAGCCGGTAAGGTGTATGTGTGCAAGAGCGCGAGGAAGACAATGTGGCGTGTGGGAAATCAGGAGTGCGCCCCAGAGCCGCGGCACATTTATAATGGAACGACCGTTGACCTTTTGCCTTCCATGGTTTTTGGGAAACCACGCCTACCGCACTGCGTTCCCAATGAGTTCTCCGCGCGCCACTAGACTGTTGACTGGGCCTACCGTCTCGCATGCGAAGCTGCGTTCCACGTGGGCCGCCAAGAAGACTTAAGTGCTAAGCACCGCCTCGCAGCTTTGTTTCAAAATTTTCATCAAGGTTTTTCTCTTGACCTTGCTACAAGATTTTTTCACAATCTTCTAGCAGGCTCGGGGACTATGTGTGTACACATCATCTCGCTATGACTGTACTATTTTCTACCCTGCTTCCTCTCAGCAAAGCTAGGGACTGGTTTCCAGCTAAGCTAGGGACTGGTTTGGCATCTGAAGACTACTATTCTCGACCCTGGCACCACATGACTATTTCACCTACTGCTAGGCTCAGGGACTAAGCGGGCACACTTCACCTAGCGGCGAATGTGCTTATTTCTGGACTTGGTCTTCTACAAAACGACTAAGTCGTAGACTGTAATCATCTAGGCTCCTCACTTTGGCTCCAAGAGTCAAATTTTTGCCTAAGGCATCGATGCTAAGCATCTCTTTTTGCTCCTAAGGGACTAAGTTCCTCCGCGCTGACTAAGTCAGGGACGCAATGTGTCTAACTTCACTGCCCGGAACCTAAGTGGGCACACTTCATCTTAGATGGAAACTTCAAAAAAATTATTTGAGCTCCTTATATCCTTCTAACAAACCTTGGCTTCGAGTGTGCCCGGCTCTAGCGACCAGACGAGCAGCTTAGAAGTCATGTCTAACAGCTCGTACAGCATGTTCACAGCTCAGACGCATGCTCAAATAGCCCGGACAACGCGTTCAGCAGCTTGGATGCACGCTCAATAGTTTTGGCGAGATCATGATGGTGTTGCTCGGAGGATACAAGGTGCTCGGGGACGAGTTGTGGGGGTGTGACCCCCGATACCCATAGGGTTGTACATGGGCCGAGCCGTCATGGGAGGCCCAGCCCACAAGACTACACACGTGAAGCACAACATAGGTCAGCGTGCCTCGCAAGGCTACGAAAGATCCTTGGCAATCAAGGAAAATCTGTTCGGATATGCTTGATTCCACGATCTCTGTAATTCCTATCTTGTAAACCGATCAGGATAGAAACAACTGACCTGTAACCCTACCTCTGGGCTATATAAAGCGGGTAGGGACCTCCCTTGTTTTCACCGAATCCCTCATAATACAATCTACAAAGACACAGGATGTAGGGTATTACGTCGAGCTGACGGCCTGAATCTGTGTAATCATTGTCTCTTGCGTTCTGTGTCACCATCCAGTTCCCTCATGCGCACCTCCACCGATTCATCTACTATCATGGGCATACCCTTCGGTAGACTGTAGGATGTATTTCGTCGACATATCTTATGTTTTTTTGGCCAAGATGCCACTCCGATATCCTGTACCCATTTTTTCGGTTCAGCTGTGTACACTCTACTGCACGTTTTATTTATCTTTCCATTCCTATTAACTGAAACACTAAGAATTAGAAAGGGATATTAACGAATTTAAAAATAGTATATATATATACATATATATATAAGCCATACCGTATATTCGAGATGTTGCCGGTTTGACATATTTTCTCCGAAAGAATCCAAAACATTTATCTCACATTTTGAAGCATTCACAACCAGCTAGGTACCAATGAAACTTCTCAATATTAATTGGAAGGAACACCTGCAGTAATAGAGTTTTATCTAAATTTTTCTCTATATGTTTCAATCAACAAAAAATAGCATCTATCAGATCTTGTGGTTAAGCTTACCATATCAGCGTCTAAATAATTTTTGACCCGAACCTTGTCATCTTTATTATAGTTCAATGTCGTCGCATCGGTCTTTCTGTCACGTTGTAGCAATTGAGTAATAAATGTATTCTCCAAGTAAACATCTCCACCTTCTCTATGAAGTAGGTATTCTTCATGCCGCATCAATTGGATATACTTACTTATGACCTGCAATTTTTTAATTTGTCAAATTAAAAATTGGCATATTTTCCTCATTGACATCAGCCGATTAATGAAAAAACAGTGTTAAACATTTCAGCGCCATTGACTTGGGCATCATCATGGAAAAGGTAGTCCATGTCATCTCTATCTACCCAAGCATCATTGATTCGGATGAGTACATTTTTCATATGTTTTCCTTTCATGTATTCAATTACCTAAGTATCTTCTTGTGTACACTCATAATCTACAGGAAAATATTTATATTATAATTAATAAATTCCCAAATATAAAGAAATAAGATACATTTGAGGACATCTCACCTTCTGGCAGGACATTTGCACTGTTTGCCTTCTTAGGTTTATTATATCGAGGCATTGCCATAACATCCTCGTCAACATGCTTACTGTCTTCGTCTTTTTCTACATCAACTCTTTTCATGGCATTGTCTTTGATCTGCACTTCATCTACATCCATAATACTGATCTGCATATGCAATATTAGAATATCAGTGTCAGATGCCATTTTGTTGTATATATATGTGTATGCAATGACCTGTATATATAGATATACATGTGTGAGGATATGTGAGTTGCTTGAGAGATTGTTACGTACGACATCCTTGTGAGCACGCTTCCGCTTCCCGTCCTCATCTCGTTGTAGTTGAGCTATTATTTCGGCATCGTCTTTGATCGGCAAATTTTTTTCACCCATTGTATCCATTTTTTGGTTAGAGGCCGATCACATTTCGTCCTCGTTAACTATCTGAGCATTCCCAACAGGTTCCATTCTTGCCTCAATCTCTATATATGTTTTCTCTTCTTCTGTGCATCGAGATGAGCAAAGCATAAATAATAAATAATTTGGGAGACCAATGCCCTATTCGCTTGGCTGATAAGTCATGGATGAAAGTACCGTTGGTTAATTAGTTGTGAGAGAAAAATATTATTTGTTGGCTGAAAAAGTACGGCTATAAGCTAAGCCAACAGGGCGCAAATTTATGTATCTGCAATGATGGTTAATAATCAAACATAGAATAATTGACTAAAAGTAGTAATCAAACTTAGCTTAAATTGACTGAAACTAATAAATATAGCATTGAACCTACGGATCCCAAGATCAAGAGGAATTCAGCTGAGTCGAGGCTACCTTTTTCTTCTGGTACTACCTCATGTGTCACAATTTTTCGAGTAAAAACTACCTCATGCTCCTGTGGGGGTCCAACCCCATGTACCCACGGCACAAGACATGGGCTGCACCGCAAGGGACGGTCCAGCCCACAAGATGAGGACTTGCGGCTCACGGCACTACTCGGCGCATGACCCAAGGAACCTTGGCGATATCCCGAAGATAGCATAGGATCTGTTAGGATATGTCGAATGCTTGATTCCTTGTAAAGATTATACCTTACCCGATTAGACTTAGACCTGATCAGCATGTCACCCTACCCCCAGGCTATACAAGGCGGGTAAGGACAACATCCAAATAACTTCCGCATTGCTATCTTCTTGATGTAGTTTCAAATATAAATATAAAATAAACTAAGGACCAAAGTATAGATGCTAACTTGCGAGGGTTTAGGCCGGGTTCAGGCGTGTCGTCCTTGTCTGCGCTGCCTCCGTCGCCGGAAACGTCGTCCACTCTCTGCTGTGGTGCGGTCCACGATCTCGGCCGCAATGCCTCCGTCGAGGCCGCCCGCTCGCCGCCAATGTCGTCCAATCCTGGAACAAGATTAATGCAGTGCAACCAGAAGGTAACCGATCTACAGGCTGCAATAGTCCTGCTGCCAGTACCTACTGATTTTCTCTGGGGAGGAATCCCATCTTTGGTTCATGGCTGGTGTTTAAGGGTCTTTCATTTCTAAATCCTAGCTCGGGTGGTTAAGTTTCTAGGTCAGTTTGTTATATAAATGGCTTAACAGTGGGTTGTGTGTGTGTGTTTGACTCTCTTCTGTTAATGCAATGATAAGCACCTCTCCTGCGTGTTTGAGAAAAAAAGTCATAAAACAGCTAGGTCTGTTCAGCTAAAATCCCCAAGCATGACATAAAAGAGCACAAGTCGGTTAGTTGATAGAAGGAACAACTAACGTAACAGAAACAAGATACGCTAGCTTTGACTACTTGCAATAGGGAAAATCAACTGGGAACCTAAGGTGCTTAGCTCCTACTGCCCTCCAGAATTGCACGATAGTTGACACCGGCTTAAACTGATGGTTGAGAACCCGGTTGTCAGGCTTTTTGCAGAACATAGATATAACATTGAAACAAAACATCAAAGCATGTAAACAGGTGGACTTGCCGCTATCCTCGTGCCAAGATGAGTGCTCATCATGACAGTTCATGTGAGCAAAAATCCTAACTTGACCGACTTAAGGGATGTTCCTTCTGTCCTTCTGGGACTAAGACACAACAGCCCATGAGATAGAGCAGATACTGGTCCAATAAGAGATAATGCTGCCAATACCTACTGATTCAAATTATACCAGTTTGGATTGGACAAGAGAAAGCGAACTTACGGGAGAAGGAGCTGGAAATGCTGGCGGCTCCGGTCGTGGCCGCTCGCCGCCCACCGTCCTCCTCTCCCGGCCGCTTGCCAACAACGTCCTAGGCGGGTTTAGGGTTCAGGCGTGTTGTCCTCCGCTGTGATTCCTCCATTGAGGCCGCCCGTTCACCGGCAACGTCGTCCGCTCCCAGCCGCTCGCCGGCTACGTCCTCCGTCTGCGATGTCGTCGACGCTCTCAGTCACTCCATCGTCGAAGGCACGGAATAACCCGCGGTCCAAGTCACGCGCGGTCGCGGCGTGCGGCGTGCGTGAGGGGTTCGCGAGCGTGTGGGGTGCCACGGTCGTGAGGGGGGCACTATAGATCCAAAGGAGGAGGACCGTCGGATGTGGTTGAGTAAGGAAAGAGAATGTATGCGAGTTAATCTGGTGCGTATATTTTTAGTGTGATCTATTTATGTGTGTGTTTTGTGGGGTGGATGTAGTTTAGTTTATGACTATAGAGGTGGGATTTCTTTGGTGACTTTAGGATAATTTGAAGTGGTGTTTTATAGGGGTAGAGATAGAGACATATGAGTAATTGAGTATACATTATGACATCACATAACACTCAATAATAGAGCATAACAAGAAGGGATCGGCATATAAAACTCAATAATATAACACCCAATAACTGAGTATAAGCTCCTGATTGATCAGCGTACATACACAGATGGCCATTACATATAAGCAGGCTATCTCTGCAGCAATCGATCAAATGGACACACTACGTAGAAAAACGTTTTTAGGGGCGGCTGGTAACCATTTGTAAGGGCGGTTTTTCCAGCCGCCCCTATGAAAGGGTGGCTACAAATCATGAATTTGTAGGGGCGGTTCCTAGACCGCCCCTACAAATCGATTTGTAGAGGCGGCTGGTATTACTAGCCGCCCCTACAAATCTATTTGTAGGGACGGTTGGTACTATAGCAGCCCCTACAAATTAATTTATAAGGGCGGTCTAGGAACACCAGCCGCCCCTACAAATCGATTTGTAGGGACGGCTACAGTAACAACTGCCCCTACAAATCATTTTTCCGTCAAAAAAAATTAAATTTACAATTCAAATTCAACCAGAACATATATTTTTCATCATGACTTATCTTCTTCTGCGATTGTACTGAAACTCAACGACAATACACATTTATTTATACCAGATTATAACAAATATTCCATGACATGTCTTCCAAATGCGAATTGTAGTAATACATATCAAATCAAATATAAAAAATATCAACTCAACTAAAAATGCTAACTAGTATGCTCATCTCTCTTCCTCTACAAGTCAACAGGTTTCCTCCCATTCCTGAGCAATAATCCCACACTTGTTGGAATCTAATCAGTCATAAGTTTGCTGGAATAACGCATATCTGAGCATTTACACTCTGGAAAAAAAGCATGTTGCACATCTTGTATCCTTATTCACAAATAAAAAAATAATAAATCTCTAATTATGCTTCTCAGCCAGCAAACAACCAACATATCAAATAATGTTAGCAACATCTCCCACAGAATGGATCAGAAATGACTACCATCCTCCCACAATCAAGAAACCGATGCACCTTAATAATTGTAATAATCTACCCTGTCAGCGTTTTGCCATTTTTTCTGGTAATCTCATATGAATTCAAAATTAAAAATCCTAAAGACAAGTGACACATTCCAACACAAAAGCACTAGCCAGTTGACCTACTAATAACGAAACAAACAGGAACAGCCTCTCGAGGTAGGTTCATCTCATCAGGAAACATTTGCACCGCCTCTGTGGTGGAAGTCGAGATGTAGCACTGGCAGGTTCATCTCATCAATCAGCAAGAACCAGTTCATTAGGGTGGAAGAAAATAACCACATACATAACAAGATAACACTTGAACATAGAAGGTTTCTTTTTCTTAAGAATCATTGACATTTTACATTTTTCCTTCCAAGTAGTCACTTGTAGTTGTATAAGTAAATCTATTAATCACTATAGCAACAGAGATGTCGTAAAGGAGACAAAAAACACCACCTAGACTATGAAGGCCGTACATAATATATTTGAACCAATTCAAATTCCTCTCTTCACTTATTGTATACCCTAGTTAGCTTATCAGATCCACACTTGATCATGATAGAATCATAGTGAGCTAAACCTTCTAGATCATCCATAGTTCCATACATGATATAAAAAATCAGGTGGTGTTTATACAGGCAAAGAAAACTAGTATATTACGGAAAAAGGAAATCAGTGTGGCGAATTCGTTAAGGATGTATCAAGAAAATAGAGCTAAAGATAGGTGAAATAGATTGCATTGCTAATGAACTGCCAATAAGGCTCATATCACATACCATATGCATTGCCAATCTCATTTATGCTCCCAAATACTGCGACAAATGCCAGACAAGAAACCAGCAAGAACCAGTTCATCACCGGGATGTATATTTGGCCCATGAACTTTCTAGAGGTGTGGATAATCTTGAGGCGTGGGAAACAGCCAAGAGCTGTTGCCTGCTTTATGGTCGAGAATATAGCAGTTGTCATTGCACGACTAGCAATTAGTGCTGCCAGAGTAGCTATGAATACCACTGGCCAAAATGCCTCACCTGCAACATGTATTGAAAAATGTCTATCAGAATGAGTCTAGAGGCTAGTAAATGAAGTTCAGTTTCATTATATATGAGAATTTTTGTTTCAGCATATGTAGCAATACATAGCAAATCAGACAAACTGTTTTGCTTACTTGGAATGGACAAAAAGAAGATCTGCTGACTTTTATCTAAGTTCTCCATAAGAAATGCAGCTTGTCCTAGGTATCCCAGTAGAAGGCATGGAAGAACAAGAAACACAAAGGTAAGCTGCAACATATGAGCAATTGTAAGTTACCATAAAATGTTTAAGTTAACAAAATGGTGAAACTCAAAAACCCTCTCTTTGACACAGGTCATCCAAACAAATTCCCTCATTCTATCTGCATTATAACTTTTTTAGCCATCTTAGCTCAGTGGTGAATTAGATTAACAAAGAATCATTTCACCATCTTCCTGAAAACAAAAGGGAAAAAAGACACTAAGAATGAAAAGTTCATGTACACCTATGGAAAGGCAGACTATGTGGAAACTATTCTTAACAAGCTCTATTGGAACTAAGCATGGCCCCATCTAACCCATACTGGAAAAGCATCCATCTGAAATCAAGCACAACATTAAATTGCCTTACTATCCAGCATCAATATGTAGTAAGAATTTTAAAAAATGCTAAGTTTAATACTTTACACCTTTTACAAGTACATATGCTATATCATTCTCCCTGGCCAATCTATTGTGTAGTTTAGTTGAAGATTATCTGTTAGTGATATCATAAGCAATTGCAATAATATCTGGCCCCAACAGGCTCTCAAGAGGCTCTGCACGACCTATCCACATGTCTGGTTGAGACTAGATATCGGACATCTCAATGCTTGAACTACCAGTGTCCACTGAAATATCATCGACTTCCCTACTTTCAAACCCACGTGACAAATAGGATTACCTCAATCTGGAATAGCACCTAGGAAGTCAGAATTATCCAATTCTACAACTCTGAACCAAATTGAAAGTCACGCACAAAATCAAGAAGTTTTCTGCCAAAAAATCTGAAACCCAAGATGAAAGACAGGGTAAGGACCTCTACCAGGAACGGATAAACAAAATCCGTTTGTGGTAGGCATCTGACCTGGGGCTTTGACCTCTTTGCGGCTCATGAGCATGGAGCTCGAGCAGTCGATGGAGCGGACGACCGCAATGGGGAGCGATGTCATAGGGGCGCATGGAAGGGTGGGCGTGGAGGCGCATGAGAGAGATGAGGGCGTGGACCGTGAAGCCACCGTTCCAACCACTTCAGCAGCGGCACGCGCGTACCTTGGGAGGCCTCGTCGCGGAGAAGCCGGTGTAGGCCAACCGGATTCGCTGCCCCCGAGCCCAGATCCGGTGACATCGAGGCCGGAGCCGACTGGATTTGCTCAGTGGGCATCATGAGGAGTTACTCCGTAAGTGGGATCGGTAGATGGCGGAGCAGCTCGACGTCACCGTCGCGGATGCGTTGCTGGAGGCGACGGAGGAGCGATGGCAGCGATACGCGTGGCAGCAGGAGACGAGACGGGTGCCGGCCTGGGGGCCGGTGGCGCCGGGCGCAGGGGGCTCCGGCGGCGGCTCGACGTCACCCTCCCCAGCGTGCACCTCCGTGGTGGACAGGTCCACCAGATCCGGCGAACTCCGACCGGCCCGACAAGGGGATGCGATGCGTCCCCGCCCACGGCTGCCGACTCACCGAGGGGTGAAGGAGGGGCGGTGCGCTCTAACTTTCGGTCACTGCCTCCGTGCGCTCATGCGGTCGCCGATCGGATTCGTCGGGCCTCCATGTGCCTGGGCCCTGGAGCGGCCAGCTGCACGTAGATCTATACGGTGTTAGCAACAACTCTCCGGCGGGGGTGGACCGGTCACCGGTGGGGTGGGGGAATGGAAGGAAGACGGAACCGTAGAGGAGGGAGAGGAAGAGGCGACAACGGCGGAGGGAGAGGAGAGGAAGAGAGGTGGCGACGACGGTGGTGGGTGGGGGGGGGAGAGGAAGAGGAGAGAGGAGAGAGGAGAGAGGACGGGGCAGGAGAGAGGACAGAGCTCGGATAAAGTGCGGACCTGACCTCTTCGGTTCACCGGATTTGATAATTTTTTTGGGTCCGTGCTCATCCAGCAGCCACACATTTGTAGGGCGGCTCGTATTACCGGCCGCCCCTACTGTTCTATTTGTAGGGGTGGCTCAATCACCAACCGCCCCTACAAATAGCAATATCGAAGGCGGCTAGTGAGTGAGCCGCCTCTACAAATTCTACCCATTTGTAGGGGCGGCTCGTATCACCAGCTGCCCCTGCTGTTCCATTTGTAGGGGCGGCTGATCTCGTGAATCCTGAATACGCCACTGTAGGGGCGGTTTTATCATCAGCCGCTCCTAAAAAAATTTTATCCCGTTGCTACAAATCGTTTTTCACGTAGTGACACCAATTCACGGCTATCTCTAATTCATATTATCTGTTCTTTACTTGTACAAGGCCTATCCCGATTTAATATGCAGAATAGTTTTATAAGAAAAAAAAAAGAAATGGCACAACAGCAGTTAAAAGGGTGTAAGAAGATGGTACAGGGAAACAGCTACAGATCTCAGTTACAACAGAAAAAAAAAATCATATCAACCCTCTGACTCTAGATACGAGTATTACATTAGGCAATCTAACTAATTACATTGGAGTGTCATCAGAGGCGGTGGCAGCTGTATATATGTTGGAGCAGAGAAAAAACCCTGACCTAATCAGGATTAGGAATGGCTACTTGTGAGGACATGCCTGTTTGGCAAGTATAGCGCTCTGTACAGATGTCATTCACAAATGTGCACCGCATATCAAGTAAATCACAACTAACTATGACTCGCTACAAATCAGCCCCACATCGTGCACCGCATATCAAGTAAGAATGACAAAATCTTCCTCTAGTCATCAATTTCACAGAACTAATTAATGTATTGATCAGTTTCACAGAGCAGGAACAAGATGGAAAAGGAGCAGTACTTCTACCAAACAACAAAAAATTCAGTCGAAAGCATCCATCAGTCACTAATAAAAAGGGAAATACACAAGATTTCAACCTGGTACTTGGTCAGGCTTTGCCGAGTGCCCGATAAAGTGCACTCGGCAAAGAGGTCTTTACCGATAAACTGTTTACCGAGCGCCCTTTACCGAGTGTAACACTGGGCAAAGACTTTGCCGAGTGTATATCGGCCTTTGCCGAGTGCCTGAGACACTCGGCAAAGAAGCTGAATCCAGTAGTGGCAGAGGAGGGCACAATTCAGTCTTCTTGGCCCGAAGGTTGAGGAGGAGCAGTTTCTCCTTCTTGTACACCACCCACTCATCTTGGATATCCTAACAGATCTAGCACAGAAACAAGGGTTACAACAAGGGAGAAGATCAGGAGGTGCGGTGGAAGGTGGAGGAGGAGAAATGCACCTGGAAGAACTCGAGGTGACTAAGGCCGGTGTGGGAGTAGCAGCCGCCGCCGGCGTGCAACCCTATCTAGCAACAAAAAAATGGATGAGGAGAAGGGGAAGGGAAACAAGATGACGTTGAGGAGGAGATGGAGGAGGGACTTGCCACCTGGATCGATCGAGGAGCTGTTGGTCTGATAACAGCGAGAAGGCGGTGGATGGCTGCTGCAGAGGTCGCGACTCCCGATGTCCCGACGTGAGGTCCTGATGTCCCGGCACGAGGTCCTGACTCCCATGCTCTCCAAAGATGGAGGAGCCGAGGAGCTGCACGATGGCAAGAAGGCGGTGGACGGCGAGAGGCCGCGGCGCGAGGAGGAGCACTCGGCGCAAGGTTGCACGACTCTGTGCTCGCCCATTCCATGCCCCGGGTGGAGATTTTTCTCTCACCCTCGGGTCGGCGTGGATCGGGCCGCGATCCGCTCCGACACACGGGCAGCCAAATGCGAATTTGGACCTCGCGTGGGAGCTCACCCCGACATGGTCC
Organism: Miscanthus floridulus; assembly: GCF_019320115.1. Classification (NCBI taxonomy): domain Eukaryota; kingdom Viridiplantae; phylum Streptophyta; class Magnoliopsida; order Poales; family Poaceae; genus Miscanthus; species Miscanthus floridulus. The sequence continues at coordinate 41,158,030 of NC_089589.1, forward strand.
TCATTCCACGTGTGGCATGGTTTTGTGCCGGATCCAGGCTAATACTCAAGCATCCAAACGAGACCTCATTTGGATGATCCTACTGAGGTCCGAGCCCCTGAGATGCTCCGTTCTTTAAATCATATTTTATAATAAAAATAGTGCCAGTATATTCAAAATTAGCACTAATATTTGGAAAAAAAATGTTATAAAAAAATTAGAAGGATTATGGTTGAGGGGAATTTTGACGGCTCATGACGAGCAATCCGACGGCTAAAAAGGCAGAGGCGATGAGAGACATCTATGAGGGAGGCGTCAGGAGACATAAGATGTGTCTATGGTTGGTGGGGCCCATATGCACCATAATGCCTCCCGATGCCTCCTAAATTAAGGGGATTAGGGCCCCAAAAAGGAGTGGTAATTCTTTTTTCAAAATCTTTTATTCAAGGGTAAAACAGTAAATTCATAATAAAATCATAATGTTTTGAGTAGAATAGTTGGAGTGTATGATTCAAGTACTATAGTCAGATGAATATCTTCTTCTTAATTAAAAAATCTTCTTCTAGGGTTCCACCCGCTGCTGTCCACCCATTGCCGCATCCGTGCGCCGCCGTCCACCCGCAGCCATCCACCGCCATCCTCCACGCACCGTCTCCGACGCCGTCCTCCGAGGGTAGGGTGAGGGCGTGGGTGAGGGCAAGGGAGGCGGCGCTTGTGGCAGCATGCCAGGGCGAGGGTGATGTCGAGGGCGAGGGCGGAGCTGCCATGCACAAGGCGGACTTCACACTTGTCACGGAGGGCCGCTGCCTCGGTGTCCACCTCGACCAAGAATTGACTTGAACAATACCAAGAATGCTAATGACAAGCTAGAGCTTGTACCATGAATGCCAATGTCTGCATCAGTTCACTTTGAGCATTTGGTATCTAGTAGGGTCTACAGATATGACCACAGCAGCAGCAGCAACATTTGCCATCAATCATGTGTAATTATAGACATTCAGGATATGAGCAACACACTTGAACAACAGAGATTCATAACAAAAACAATATAGATTATATAGGCACCAAAGTTTCATACCAACACACATCAGCTATAGGCACTTCATAGTTACTACGTACACATCACCAAATTAAAAGGTCATCACATCATCACTGCCATAGGTACATCAGTATTTCATCATAATATAGTTACTAGATCACCAAAAGTCATCACAACATCACTGCCCTACATCACATCATCACTTGTTGGGCTTTGGAGCCATGGCGGCGTCCATATCCTTGATGATGTTGTCCAACTTCTTAGCCATGGCATCAAGCTAGACACCAAAGGTGTCCACCTGCTTGGCGAAGTTGTCCTCCTTCTCAGCCTTTTCTTTCAGGTTGTCAACAACCCAAGCTATCCTACTGAGCTTGTGAGGTATGGGTTTAGTAACCACTTCATCCAGGGCCTCCATGAGGTTAATGTCGAGGACCAATACTAGGGTACCCGAAGAGGAGGAGCTAATAACCATCAACATTGATTCATCCGAGCGGTCAAGTGCGTGACTACACCTCTTGCCGAGCTCGGCCTCGTCTCACCGCCGAGACCATGGGCTCCGCCTCGTCCAACCCCCGAGGGTTGGCCCCACTTCGATGGACAATGAGGCGGCGGGCTCCGCCTCGCCCGACCTCTGAGGGTCGGCTCCACCTCGGTTGACTTCCAAGGATTGGCTCCATCTTGTCCGACCCCCAAGGGTTGGCTCCGTCTCGCCCGACGTCTGAGGGAAGGCCCTGCCTCGCCCGACGTCCAAGGGCTGGCTCCGCCTCGGCTGACTACCGAGGGTAGGCTCTGCCTCGACTGACCCCTGAGGGTCAGCTCCGCCTCAGCCGACATCTGAGGGCTAGCTCCACCTCGCCCGATCCCTCGGACATGGTTCCTAACAGAAGCTCACGTCGCCGCCAACCGCTACAGGCCAGAAAGTACTACTCAGGGTCAAACTTCAGGCATCGTGCAGGGAGCAGTCACATCTTAGCACGACCCGTCCCCATGACATGTCATTCCATGGAACTCACATCGCCCACAGTGATGGACGCATGGTCACTGTGTTGCCAACTCCCTATCTGACCACCATCCAATGTCAGTCAACTGGCGTTAGTTGATTGATACTATACCGCTAGCCCCCGCATGGTTTCTGTCAGGGGACCCTCTGACCATTCGGTCCGCTCAGATGGGACAAAAGACAAGAATGGCGCATGACGCCCGCACGTAAGCTGCAGTGGCCAACAGGACCTCGGTACGACGCCGCTGCCACCATGATCTATAGAGTTAGAGGAACCCACACGAACAGGAGAACGGTGGACCTCCGGGAGCCTTATTTCTCTTTCCTTTTTCCTCTTCCCTTTGGTTGTAACCCTTGGTTTTCCTTGACCTATAAAAGGAAAAGCAGGGCATCCCACTAAGGTTATCGATTCATCGCACATCGATTGATCGAACAAACACACCGCATCACACCAGAGACTTGGGAGCTACCTCCCTCTCTCCCCTGTTTGTAACCCCTACTACAAGCTAAGTGCTGGTAACACGAGCAGCCCGAAACTGGATGTAGGGACATTCGGTCCGAACTAGTATAATCCTTGTGTCCTCATAGCACACCATCCGGGTTCGACGCGCAATATACAAATTTACTAGCCGGTGCTTACTCAAAACACCAACAGTTGGCGCACCAGGTAGGGGCCTTTTTGTGCGTCTCGACATCAAGACCAGGCCTCAGATGGCTAATCGCAACATCAGCTGGGTCTCGAGCATGCACGTGTGTTTCGGGAACCTGGACTTCATCATTACGACAGAGGGAGAGTTGGTGCGGTCTTCCGCTGCCACACAACCTCTCCTCTTCACCGGCCTCGACGCAATCGCCAAGGCGCCCAAGGAGCTATAGCTGCCTACAACGAAGGTCCGCACCCCCGAAAACAACCAGCTTCTCAGCTTCGACTACGGAAGGCCGCATACCGTGATTTCGGTGCATGAGTGTCTCGGCCTCAACCACGATGCCCGCGACACCCACGATGCCCATAGGCGTGCCTACGGTGATGCGAAGGAGGGGGCCAGCCGCGGCTACCATCCATGCCGTGGCGGATGCTATGACAGCGGTGAGGACCGAAGCCCAAGCCCTGACTTGATGGGACCTTAGGCCTTTGGCCGATAGACTCTCAAGGGCAAGGCAAAGCGGGATGAGGACGCCGACGAAGGCACCTCCAAGCCTCCCAACAAAAGGAAGAACAAGCGGTGGCACGGAAGGTCGCTAGTGGCCAACGCCAACCTCACGGAGGGTCGGAAGCTCGTGGAGGGCACCCCGAGCCACTTCAAGAAGCTGCTTGAAGGGCCATGCCCGAACCATGCCTTCCCCATCAAGCACATGTACAAGGACTGCATTCTCTTGAAGCGGTTCTTGTCCGAAAGCTCTAACAAGGGGGAGCATGGGACAGAGTCTAGCTAGACGAAGCACACGATGTCACCCTCCTTCGCTCGGCCAAATAAGCAAGGACCGCCGCAAGCTCTCCCCTTCATTGGAAGGATTGCACATCATCACAGAGATGCCTCGGCTAGGCGCCTACAAGCTCAAAACCATCAACATCGAGGTCTTCGTCAAACACCGAGAACATTGAGCAGCTATGTTACTTTTACCCTTAATAAACTCACATTTTTCTCTTATTATTAGTTTCCCTGTCGAACTCCCCGATCTTTTGTGACACCCGACCCTGGCAAATGGCGGGGCGTCGGGCCTCACTCAGGGACTAATAAGGACATATCTATCCAGTAGATAATCTCTACGTCCGACCCTTTCTCACGATTAAGACCCAAAAGCGAAGTTTTCTGAAATAAACACTGAGTAAAACTGGTCAGATCATGAGAAACCTATGCCCCAGCGGCTACAGCGCCTTGGCTCACCAGGGTAATCAGAGTTTCTTTTCCGCACCCCGGGCTTTTTTGGCCTTAGCCATGGAAAGGGCCGGTACACTTTAAAAATCTATCCACCTAGCAAACATTCTCAGTGCCTGACTCCCTTTCACATTAAGACCTAGGAGCTAGGTTTGTGGGAACAAGCTCTGAGTATAACTGGTTGGGCTTCAGGAAACTTATGCCCCAGCAGCTATGGCGTCTTTGCTCACTAGCATGATCAGAATTGGCTCACCCACATCCTGAGCTTTTATGGCCTTAATGACAAAAAAGGGTCGGAATGCACTAACCTTGTTATACAAAATGGGGAGAAGGGCTGTAGAGTTGTTTGCTATAATGAAATTAGAAGCTTGTCCATTTACTACAAGTTCCTCACCTGGCTTATCTACCTAACTAAATTCTTGCGCAGGATGTCCTCATCCTCTATCTCTGTAGAAAAGTCTTGTCTCAACAGGTAACACAAGTCGATCGGATGGCTTGGCCACTGCAAGGAAATGGGTAGGGACCAGCATGATGCCCCACGTGGGTTATGCCAACCCCATCACGAGTGATGGACTTGGATCCTGCTCGATCATGTCCGGTAAGAGCTTCCCAAACCCATCACTCTTATCATCAAGGTAAAACCTATACCTAGGTCGATCGAACGGCTCCAGGAAGCTACCGAAAGACGAGCGTATGCCTATCCAAATCTTCCCCGCGAAGGATCCACCGGGAGATGGTTCGACTTCAAAGGCCATGGGCCACCGCAGGTAAGAGGGATATGGAGCTGAAAATGCTCCTACGGCCCATTAATGCCCAAGAGTTCAAAGGTTGGCCCACTAGTGGGTTCATGGCCGCTCTAGGGCACCTAAGAGTGAGGGGAGGTTAAGGACATGCCTGCTAGCGGCCAGTACCCAAAGTGCATGAAGCGCCACGGGTGTCCCGACCTCATTTCGAGTCTTGGATGATGCAAGGTCCATGGTTTTTGCCCGAAAGAAAGGCATCGAGCCCTTAGACCGGTCGAATGGATCCGAGAACAATATGAACCAGCCACCAAGAATCTAGAGTCAGTCACCAGCTGACCTCAAACTGGGCCCCCGTGAAGGGGATGCTAGGGCTCCATTCAAACAAGCCTGTTAACAACTCACCGAGCACCATGCTCCGTCTAGCGAGGAAAGCACGGCACGGCTCAGCCCCTTCGTTCTAGCGAATGAACGCATGAGGGATGATGATCACAAGATGAACCGACCCCCTGACCAGACCCCTACTATGCGTGGGGACAAGGGGGCTCGACATTGCAAGGAGACTGAATACGCGGTTGTAGATAAATGATGAGTCACCTCTAGTTGGAGAAATCGAGGGAGGGGTGACGCATGAAACACGTCCAACCCCTCCCGTGCCTCACGGGGCTTGGGGGCTCAAGCTGACCGACCCTAAATCAGGAGACCAGGGTTTGATGGCCAACCCACGGAGGGTCCAAGGCTGCCTCACGTCAAACAAGAGCTAGCGGAGAAAACATAGATGAGCCCCAGCAGCCTTCGCCCAACCTGCCTAGAGGCGGACAGGGTCATCCCAACCTTTTCATTTGATCCTAACTCCTAGCCAAGCCCATAGAATCCCCATTGACGGGGGCATCAGTTGGAAGGCGGGTTAAGGGGTAGTGCAATGCCACATGAAGGCTCTGTCGAGCCCGTTGCGAAAGATGGACCTGGATTCCACTCAAACATGCCCATTAGCAAGCTCACCGAGTGCATCACTCGAGCCATCAAAGCAAGTAACATTAGCTCAACCCCCACAGTTGCAGAAACCATAAATGGGGCAACAATCACAAAGTCAAGCCAACCTTGATTGAACCGCCACTACGTGCGGGGGCTCGATGAAAGTTAGACTCGCAAGGAGACCGAATGTGCAATTGCAGAATGATAGCTCGGATCCTAGGGAGGGGGTACGTACGAATATAAGAGATGTTTTCTCCTACTAATCTCGCTATCCTCTCCATGATCTTTAGTGACACCTAACCCCAGCAAACGGCAAGGGGTCAAATCTCACTCAGGGGCTAATAAGGGTATAAATACACCCTTTCTAAAACAGCTGCTGCGCCTAACCTCTTCCTCATGTTAAATCTAGTGACAAGGTCTGCGAAAACAAACGATTGGAGCATGGCTGGTTGGACTACGAAAAACCTATGCCACTATGGCTATGGCACTCTTAATCACTAGCACGATCAGAGTTTCCCTCCTACACCTCAGGCCCCGTGGTTTTAACAAATGGAAGGGTCAAACAAAACCTAGTCAAACAAAACAAAATGATAAGTTTGTGTGATAGTGCAGAAGGGTCAGAGTTTATCTTCTTGTTACATGAATGATTATTCAACCTATCTGACTAACTAACCCCTCCGGGGTAGAACTGAGTCTTCCATTTTGTCCGCCAGGTCCTGTGAAATAGGAGCCACCGCCACCTCTATCTCATCCAGCTTGACGTCAGTGTAACTAGGCACGAAGTCAAGGCTCATCGTCTCCAGGTCGATGTTGTCCCCATAATAAGAATGAGCAATTGCGAAGTATTGATGGACCCTGGCGTGAAGGGTGTCCCTCTCAAGCTAGTGCACCCACGCCATGATCTCGATGGCATGGGCCACGAGCAAACTGGTCCTCTCTGACCGCACCACCTCCGAGTTATCATAGACCACTCCGAGGGCGGCGCTCAAGATACCAAGCTCATTGCTCTCCGCCTGAAGGTTCCTCCTCGCCTTAGCGATGTCCGTAGCCAGCCCGGTGGAGATGCCCTCGGCCACCATCCTCTAGGTCATTGCAGTTCCAAGCTCGGCCTGGAGGGAGCCGATCTTCTGCTGCGCGTCATCGTGCTCTCGGAGGGCCTGGTCGCGCTCCTCGCAAGCTGTGCCACGCTTCGAGCGGAGCCTCTCTATGGTTTGGAGCAGCTCGTCCTACTCCTTGCGTAGCCAGGAGACCGTCGCAGCATCTAGACTCTTCTTCTCCTCCATGGCTACGAGCTTCTCCTCGGCCCCAGCTTCAGCTCCCGCTCCTTCTCAACCTCGGCCAGGAGGTCGAGGATTCGCCAACGGGTCTTGGCATCCTTCTAAAGCAGCTTGTCCCTCTCCCTCCTAACCTTGGTGGCCTCCTCGTCATCCTCTTGCGACCTCGTCGATAGAGCCTCGAATGCCCTCTTGGCCTCGTCCGCATGCCAATGGGCCTCGGCCACCTACAACCAGAGACTGTTCGCCTCCTCGGCAACGAGAGTCAGCTCGGCCACCTTCTGCTAGGTGGTAGCAAACTAGGCCATCACCTCCCTGCGTAGCCATGCCTCCTCGACGAGGCGGTCCTAGGTTCCCTTCTGCTCATGAAGGAACCGTGACTTCCCCTAGCTATGAGCAATAAGGGACTAAAAGAAGATGATGGTCAGAATACAAGAATATGCGGAGAAAGGAAAAAGCGAGAAGCAGGTACTAGGCCAGCAGGAACGACAATGTTGGCTAAGGCACCCTGGGCATGGTCTAGAGCTTCAAGCATGGACACGACTCCCACGTCGAGGCTCTCCCACTCCATGCTCTCGGTGGCGTCGTCGAGGGTAAATAGCATTGTCACTGGGTCCTCTGGATTTGTCCACCGGAGCAGGGGTTTGCCCCACATAGGCGAGTGGCTACCTCCCGATGTCGGGACCAGGGATGATTCCTCGCTAGTCCCCTCTGCCACCGCGAGGACGTCCAAAGACCCCTCGGCCATGTCCCCCTCCGTTCGGCCCACGTCGGGCACGGTTGCTTGGGCCGTCGGTGGTGTGGGTTGCGACGCTGCCTTGGGCGCCGCCATGGTTGTGTCCGGTTGTTGCCCACCTGTCACAGCCACTGCCACCTCCGCCTGTGTTGGTGGGGCATGGACCGGCTATGTCGCGCCCGCCGCAGTCGGCACCACGAGCATGAATGGCAGGTCTGTCCACCCTATCATCGACGGCGGTATCGTCTCCATCACCAGCTGCTTAGCGACCTCCGAAGGTGCCCCTCGAGCCCTTGCTCCCACTTGTCCCGCCGGAGGCACGGGTGCCACCATGGGCAGTGCCTGACCGGCTGGCGACGTTGTCATGCCAGCGCCGCTCCCACCCAAAATGGGCACGACGCCAACCAATGGCTGCCGCCATGCTTGAAGGGCGATGCTCTCCTTTTGTGCCAGTGCCAAAGGATTACGCCGCTTCACGATGCTGCAAAGAAAGAAAAGCATAAGTCACAATGAAAACAGAGAAAAACAAAGGAGATGGTGACTTACATTGGTGTTGTTGGGCAGCAGATATGTTTGGGGGTGAACCCCCAGACCCTTGCTCCACCTCGTCAGGGTGGGACCATTTCAAGCCCGCCCCGTGCTCCCGGGCAGAGGGGCTCTCTCCCCTTGCATCTTGGGGCACGACGGTGGAGCCACCCACCTCCGCCAGCACCTCGGGCATGGCGGCAGATCCGCCCTCCCCTATTGGCTCCTGGGGCAGGCCAACAGTCCGTCCCATCTCTGTTGGCCTCGTGGACGCGCCCTCACCTCCATGGAACGGGAAGGGCCCTGACTCCTGCAAAGACGAGCGATACCCATCAGAACATCCTCGCTCTCTAGGTCATTCCACTCAATGTCGTCAACTACCTCATCATCATCTTCCTCATCATCATCGTCGTCGCGGTCAGTGTCCTCCCCTCGCTCCCGCGCTAGCAGCTTTGCTGCCTCTTCTTCCTCTTGTCCTCCTTAGCCTTCCTAAGCCGCTCACCCTCGGCGTGATTCGCCACCCTCACGAACAAATCCCTCAGCAGTAGAGCCAAGTGATCCATGAGGATGAAGTCCCTCGGCTAGTCCCCCATCTCAATATTAGTATCAAGGGGTTGAGAGATCAATTAAAGAGGAGGCATGAGGAGAGGAAACTTATGAAGACAATATAGCCCAGTTCCAGCCACATCGGAGGATGCCCCGACACTAGGTACATGAAATCAAGAGGGACGCCTATGTCATCCCGTGAAGGCTCCATCACCTCCTTGATGCGCTGCATGACTTCAGAGGGGAAGAGCTCTCCCATGGCTAGCCCTGTCCTGATGAATGACACCTCGGATGCCATCGCATACAGCGGAAGCGCGTGCCTCATCAACAGTGCCACCATCCGCGCATGGTAGGCCCCGATGATGCCTGACCCCTTTAGGCCCCTCTCCTTTAGGATGCAGATGGCGGCGAGGTGGTCCTAGATCTTCTTCTTGTCCTTCTTCGGGATGCCCCACTTCCACGAATTCAGGGCCTCTTCGATTAGACACCTAGTGAACTCCGGTAGGGGGGCAGCAGTGTTGTTCTTGAGATAGAACCAATGTGAATGCCACCCCTTGTTGGAGGTTGATAGTCGCATCAACGGGTACTCACTGACCCGGTTGTTCCAGAGGTGGATGCCGGTGCATCCCATCGGCGTATTCAGCTCCTGCTCCTTCTCCCTCTTCTTCTGGAGGGTAACGGCGAAGAAGTGCCACCACATATCAAAGTGGGGACTGATCCCTAGGAATCCCCCACATAGGGCGACAAACACCGCCATGTGCTGGATTCCATTGGGATTGAGGTGTTGTAGCTCAATCTTGTAGTAGTGCAGTAGCCCCCGAAGATATCCGTGAGCAGGGGTAGCGAACCCATGCTCATGGAAGTGCATGAACGACACCACATAGCCGTCGGGAGGCAATGGCACATCCTCCTTGTCGGGCAGCAGCCACTCGTCCATGGTCCGCGCGTAGAGAAGACCTCGATATATGAGGCCCTCCATGCGCTGGAACGTGATGTCAGAATAGCACCACGGATCCACTGGAAGATAGGGGCGGGTGAATGCAAGATCGACGGTGGCTGGGATGCGGATGCAGGAGGCCTAGGCGATTGGCGGCAGAGGTTGCAGATGCGAAGGAAAGAAGGCAAGGTACGAAGCCCTGAGGGCGAACCCTTTGGTTTTATAGGGGCGACGGATGCGAGGAAACCAACCGTCCACCTAGATCTCCGCGCCTACCATGATCTGCTATAACATCATGCCACGGGATATGCGCACGCAATCTCTATCCTTTCCCTCAGAAGACGCGCCAGTCGTTTTGCCTCCCCGGGCAGGCCACGACTAGTTACGAGTAAGAGGAATACAGATTAAAAACGCCGCTACGGCCTGTCTAGGCCTAGGAGTTTGATGGTTGGCCCATCGATGGGTTCGACAATCGCTCTAGGCACCCTTACGATGAGGGATGGAAAGGGATGAGCCCCGCAAGCAACCAAGTACCCAGGCGCATGAGCGCCACAGGCATCTCGGCCCTTGATCAAGTCTCAGCCAGGCTAACCCTAGCTGGATCTCCACGAAACGGATGCTGGAACCCCAATTAAACTATCTAGTTAAATGAACCACCAAATCTCATGGCCATACCTGCGAAGGGTCTAACCTCGGCAAGAAGGAATCACCGTTCCTAGGACACGCCGTGAGTGACAAAAGAAGGCTAGGGCCCTCAGAGTCCTCCCTTTCGCAAAACCTCCGAAGGAGTATTCTACTCCTTCACCAGCTCGGGGGCTACACCGACTAGGTGCGCTCGCGTGCACCCACTGGCAAGTCGAAAAAACCCCTAGGTGATTGTACCCAAATCACCCGGGGGCTCGGGGCTAATGTCGGGGACCAATACTAGGGTACCTGAAGAGGAGGAGCTAATAACCATCAACGTTGATTCATCCGAGTGGTCAAGTGTGCGGCTACACCTCTTACTGAGCCCCGCCTCATCTGACCGCCGAGACCATGGGCTACGCCTCATCCGACTCCCAAGGGTTGGCCCTACTTCGATGGACAATGAGGTGGCAGGCTCCGCCTCGCTCGACCCCCAAGGGTCGGCTCCACCTTGGCTGACTTCCAAGGGTTGGCTCCATCTTGTCTGAGCCCCGAGGGTTGGCTCTGTCTCGCCCGATGTCCGAGGGCAAGCCCCGCCTTGCCAGACGTCTGAGGGTAGGCAACGCCTCGCTCGATGCCCAAGGGCTGGATCCGCCTCAGCTGACTCTCGAGGGTAGGCTCTGCCTTGGCCGACCTCCGAGGGTCGGCTCTGCCTTGGCTGACGTCTGAGGGCTGGCTCCTCCTCACTGGATCCCTCGGACATGATTCCTAACGGAAGCTCACGTCGCCGCCAACCGCTATGGGCCAGAAAGTACTACTCAGGGTCAAACTTCTGGCATCGTGTAGGGAGCGGTCACATCTCAGCACGACCCGTCCCCATGACATGCCATTCTGGGGAACTCACATCGCCCACAGTGACGGACGCATGGTCATTGTGTTGGCAACTCCCTACCTAACCAACGTCCAATGTCAGTCAACCGGCGTCAGTTAACTGGTATTGTACCGCTAGCCCCCGCATGGTTTCTGACAGGGGACTCTCTGACCATTCCGTCAGCTCAAATGGGATGGAAGACAAGAATGGCACATGATGCCTGCACGTAAGCTGCAGCGGCCAACAAGACCCCGGTACGACGCCGCTGCCACCACGATCTACAGAGTCAGCGGGACCCACGCGAAGAGGAGAACGGTGCACCTCTGGGAACCTTATTTCTCTTTCCTTTTTCCTCTTCCCTTCAGTTGTAACCCCTGCTTTCCCTTGACCTATAAAAGGGAAAGCAGGGCGTCCCACGAAGGGGATCGATTCATCGCACATCAATTGATCGAACAAACACACCGCATCACACCAGAGACTTGGGAGCTACCTCCCTCTCTAGCCTGGTTGTAACCCCTACTACAAGCTTAGTGCTGGTAACACGAGCAGCCCGAAACTGGACGTAGGGACATTCGGCCCGAACCAGTATAATCCTTGTGTCCTCTTAGCACACCATCCGGGTCCGATGCGCAATATACAAATTTACTAGCCGGTGCTTACTCGAAACACCGACAGTTAGATTGAGTGATCTGATGCTGTGGAACATACATAGGTTACATTGAGGTCAGATAACAGATAGGATAATAGTTGCTAGAGCTCACATGCAAAACAAATACAAAATAGGAGGACCCTATTTTTTGAAACCAGCCAAAGAAAAAATGCACCGTCATTAATGGACCAAAGAGCTGATACCAGGACTCGCTTGACACCCTAAAAAGATGTTTTCAGCACACACTAGATATATATAAACATGTCCCTAGGATAGAAACATGTTTTCAAACAAAAATATTGTTTCATCACATCTAACCGTACATAGGTGTCCATGCCATCATCACCAAATCATCTACATATCATAGTATAGTTATTATTAACTGTGCTAGCTGCCTAAAAGTCATCACTCCTCCCTAAAACATCACTTGTTGTCAAGCTTCTAAGTCTTGGCTTCCACCTTCTTTCTAAGGTCTTCGATCTGCCCAGCCATGGCGTCCACCTTCTTTGTGAGGCTATCAACCTGCCAAGACATGGCGATGAAAGTCTTTTGGAGGTCCTGAATCTACAGGGCATGAATGAGTGTGGACTACAGGACCTATGAAAGATAAAGTTCATTAATTAGATTAACATATTCAGTCTATCATTTCTGGATTGGTTTGCCACGAATGAAAGTTTAGTAATTAGATTCACATATCAAATCTATCAAATCTGGATTTGTTCTTTTCTGGTCCCATCCATGACTAATAATGTAACTAAGGAAGTGAATATGGCATGTTGTCATATTCTTCAAAAGTGTGAGTAAAGCCAATTACGCAAAAAGTAGGACACATCTAGTAATTATTTCTATTACAGCTGTAAAGACCATATTATATTGAGTGGAATTGGAGTTGAAGCCGCTCCCAATGCAGGCATAATTAATGAGTAGCAAAACATCATAGAACTGGGCATGATTTAGCCCTTGTAAATCATTAATTTCTTGTCTACACAGCGTATGGATTGGAACAGATATAAACCAAAATTTCCATATAGTTGCACCAACTACGAACAGGTGGTACTAATTCATAGTGCAAAGTGAAAAATTGTCTCAATTCAACAATAATATAGGATAACAACAGAGGCTCAACTAATTAACCCTACTCACTCAATCAGAGAATTTAGAGACATTACATCATTGTAGGTTGACACATGGAAGCTCGTCTCCCAGGAGCTTCTGTGCTTGCATTTCGCAGCACCATCCAACCAGTTCAGACACAGTAAATCTCTGTTTTCAAGCAGTTGTGGCACGTCACGACGCAGTCGCTCCCCGATGAGGTATACCCACTGCCGGTAATCTCCTGCGGCTCATGCTTCTTCACGGGCTTCTTGGGGCCCCGGCGGTGGCTGAGGGCGCCGGCTTCGTCGCGTTCTTATAGGGCTTATACTTCGCGGCCAAGAAAGAGGCCTCAGGCTTCTTCTTCATGGTCAAGGAAGAGGACTTGTTCTTCGCGGCCGAGGAGGACAGCTTCGCGGTGGCTAACTTTCCAGGCTTTGTCATCTCGGACTGCGGCAGAGGAGGAGGATGAGGAGGGGAGATGAATGAGGAGACGGCGAATGAGGATTAGGCATGGTAAATGTGGAGGCGGAGGATGCGGTTTGTGAAGAAGGTGAACTGTTCGATCCCTAATCGGTGGCAATTATATTGGAGAAAGTTTTGTACGATCCGATAATTATGGAGCGAAATGCTCGCCCATGGCTAGCCACCGTGATCGTGGCCTTTCTTTGGAGAAGGCGGCTGGCCATCGTGACACGCCGTGGGCGAGCATTTCGTTCCATAATTATAGGATCGTGCAAAATTTCCTCCAATATAATTGTCACCGATTAGGGATCGAACAGTTCACCTTCTTCACAAATCGTATCCTCCAGCTCCACATTCACCTCGCTTAATCCTTCTCCTCTGCCTCCTCAATCATCTCCCCTCCTCGTCCTCCTCCTCCATCGCCGCCGTCCGAGATGACAAAGCTAGGAAAGTTAGCCACCGCGAGGCTGTCCTCCTCGACCGCGAAGAAGAAGCCTTCTTTCTCGGTTGTTGTTGATGGCTCTTAACTCCTATTTTTAACCGCCAACTTTCAAAGAATATCCACTAAAACAACCACCAAACTTAGCATTAGGATTTATAACTAACAAATTCCATGAGTTTTGGTGGCTCTGGGTTATTTTGCAGGATATGTTGGAAATACATGTTAAAATATAAAATGTAGTGTATATGTTCATCTAGTGGAAAATAGACGTGCAATGATATTTAATTATTGAGAACCACAAAACAATCTTAAATAAATATATAGGCGTACTCTACTCCTATATGCATTGGAGATTGGAAGTGCACAGCAACCATGGCTGTACGCCATCAGCAGCCAAGTCAACGTGCCTGCAGCGTGGACTCCCCAAAAGTCAACTTGCAGCATGCAGCCCACACACAGCAAATGGACGCACATGATCATAGAGAAGAAGCACTAGCATGCATGTCTGGCGCCGAACCAACCTCCCCTTGCTCCACCGCCTCAATGCATGGAGGCATGCAAAGAAGCACAATTCCACTCTATCTCCACCATTGATCTTATGACGGTTTGATCCATGGGCCATGGTGAAGAAACACACGGATTGCTGACATGGCACATTGAGTGGTCCATATTCCTCCTCTCAAGCTATAAATACCCCCTCACTCCCTCTCATTCACACACACATCACAAGGGCTCTCCTTTCTATCATTTTTCAAGATGTAAAAGTAGCTTAGCATAGTTGGGAGTTAGAGAGAGATGCTCAAGTTATGGAATAGTCCTCGGAGGTTCAGTATAATTTTGTATCGCTCCATTGTAAGACCCAAGTATCAATATATTTACCTTCTTTATGTACTCAAATATTTTTCATGGTTATCTAGTTCACACCTTAGTGGTTTAGCTAAGCATGGTTAGTGTAGTGGTTCTACACATTAGCATGGGATCTCCGCTCGACAAAGTGCTCTAGTTATAGTACTTGACTAGAGTAGTAATCGATAGTGTAGAGGTGGTGTCTAGACTATTGGTTACCTGAGTTTGCACCAAACCCCACGGATAGTTGTGGTAGCCCCGGAGGTGACAGCTCCGACCAGGCCTTTGTACTCCACCACGTTCGGGTTGGTGTTTTCGTAGAGCTTTTGGCAGCCTTCCCCCGACCACATTTTCTCACCCCCCTCGAGGATCGGAAAGGTACTGCTACTCCAAAGTGCTATAGTATGATCGCTATGCTTTACCCTTTGTTTAGTGAATCCCTTTGGTCTGCTCTAGAATAGAAACATAGTACTAGAGAAGTATAAAGAAACCTTGAACTCACCCATTGTCCTCCTAGCTTAGCTTGTGTACTCTTTTATCTTACCATGTAGTTTTACTATGTGTGTTATTATACAAAAACCTAATTTTTATAGCTTACCCTCACATTAGTCTAGTCCTTATACTAGTTAGTAGATACATGATGATTATTTATCAACTTCTTGAACCATTGCTTCTCTAAGGATAAATACGATACCCTGGAATACTGCTGGGTGAAAGCTACAACGGTATCCATGCGCTTATGAATTTCTCGGTTTGCGTTAACAAATACCAACAGCCATGAAATATAAGCCCTATGAAACCGCGACGAAGTCAGCACCCTCATCCACCGCCGGGGCGCCAAGAAGCCCATGAAGAAGCGCAAGCTATAGGTACCAACGGCGGGGATACCTCATTGGGGAGCAACTGCATCTCAATGTGCCACAACTGCTTGAACGGAGATTTAGTGTGTCTGAACTGGTTGGATGGTGCCGAGAAATGCAAGCAGACAAGCTCCTTGGAGACGAGCTTCGACGCGTCAACCTACAACGATGTAATGTCTCCGAATTCTCTGATTGAGTGAGTAGGATTAATTAGTTGAGCCTCTGATGATGTTCTATATTACTGTTGTATTGAGACAATTTTTTACCTTGCATTATGAATTAGTACCACATGTTCGTAGTTGGTGCATCTATATGGAAATTCTGGTTTATATCTGTTCCAATCCGAACGCTGTGTAGACAAGAAATTAATGATTTACATGGGCTAAATCATGCCCAGTTCTATGCTGTTTTGTTACTCGCTAATTATGCCTGCCTGCATTGGGAGCGGCTTCAACTCCAATTCCACTCAATATAATATGGTCTTTACAGCTGTAATAGAAATAATTACTGGATGTGTCCAACTTTTTGCGTAATTGGCTTTACTCACTGCTTTTGAAGAACATGACAACATGCCATATTCACTTCCTTAGTTACATTATTAGTCATGGATGGGACCAGAAAAAAAAACAAATCCAGATTTGATAGATTGGATATGTTAATCTAATTATTGAACTTTCATACATGGCAAACCAATCCAGAAATGATAGATTGAATATGTTAATCTAATAATTAATGAACTTTATCTTCCACAGGTCCTGCAGTCCACACTCATTCATGCCCTGCAGATCAAGGACCTCCAAAAGACTTTCGTCGCCATGTCTGGGCAGATCGATGGCCTCACAAAGAAGGTGGGATGGGCAGATCGATGACCTCACAAAAAAGGTGGAAACCAAGCCTTAGAAGCTTGACAACAAGTGATGTTTTAGGGAGCAGTGATGACTTTTGGGCAGCTAGCACAGTTAATAATAACTATACTATGATATGTACGATGTGGTGTTGATGGTATGGACACCTATATACGGTTAGATGTGATGAAACAATATCTTTGTTTGACAGTACACCTATATATGTACTGTGTGCTGAATACATGTTTCTATCCTAGGGACTTGTTTATATCTACCGTGTGCTGAAAACATCTTTTTTAGGGGTGTCCAGCCAGTCTTGGTACCAGCTCTTTGGTCCATTAAAGACGGTGCGTTTGTTTTGGCTGGTTTTCAAAAATAGGGTCCTCCTATTTTGTATTTGTTTTGCATGTGAGCTCTAGCAACTATTATCCTATCTGTTATCTAACCTCAATGTAACCTATGTAGGTTCCACACATTACGTCACTCAATCTAACCTCATGGAGGCCCTGGATGAAGTGGTTACTAAATCCATACTTCACAAGCTCAGCATGATAGCTTGGGTTGTTAATGACCGGAAAGAAAAGGCTGAGATGGAGGACAACTTCACCAAGCAGGTGGACACCTTTGGTGTCCAGCTGGATGCCGTGGCTAAGATGTTGGACAACATCATCAAGGATCTGGACGCCGCCATGGCTCCGTAGTAACTATATTATGATGAAACACTTATGTACCTATGTCAGTGATGATGTGATGACCTTTTAATTTGCTGGCTTTTGGTGATGTGTAGTAACTGTGAAGTACCTATAGCTGATGTGTGTTGGTATGAAACTTTGGTGCCTATATAATCTATATTGTTGCTATTATGAATCTCTGTTGTTTATGTGTGTTCCTCATATCCTAGATGTCTATAATTACACATGATTGATGGCAAATGCTGCTGCTGTGATCATATCTGTGTGGTGATGCTGCTGTTTATGTTTCTGTCCATCATGAACCTACGATCATATATATGATGCTGCTGCTGTGTTGTTGGCAACCAACTAAATTAGCCTTTTAGTTTAGCAAACCAAGTGAACTACACAGCTGAAATTTAAGTGGGTGCAACTGGAATATGATCTTGCAAAGTTCAGCCTCTGCAAGAATGTTCAGCCTTTTGCTGGAACTCAAATCTTTCCTGTGACAATATAGCAGCAAAAGAGATCAAGCCCAATTATAGATATTAAATTTCATAGATGTCTGTTGCCATCATCTTGCTTGGGCTAAAACTCCTCATCCAACAGATCACCTTGTCCTTCATCTGGAGAACTTGATTTTCATTGGGATCTTACACTTCCCAATAATACCAGCCACTCTACTAGGCATACCCCTGTTGGACAAGAAGCTATATAGAGACTTAGTGAGTACAACTTGTTCTTATCCAGAGCCCACATAATAGTATCACTAGTGTTAGGGTCTAAAGAAATATGCTCCTCACTAGATAGAGATCTTCTAAAATATACAAACCACCCTTGGTCCACCCAACAGTCAGCCACGGAGCACTCAGGCTCTCTTACCATCTTATACAAGTTATCAAAATAAACTTTGAGAGGAACCTCATATAGCCAGCAATCTTGCCAAAACCTATAGCTATCCCCATTGCCAATATTAAAGGTGACACCCCATTTGAAAAGATGTCATCATCACTAGTTACAACCATACACACTTGAAATGTAAAAAACAATGCAAAAATGAAATAAAAGTGGTTCAGATTGTTCCATTCATCAAGGATGGTCACCTCTGCAATGTCATCATCACTAACTGTAACTTTCACAGCCATAAGAAATTGCAGGTTTAATGCAGTGAGCATAGCAGGTTCTAACTACAGACATCAAAGAGAAATTATAGGATTAATGCAGAAATTGGCATTCAAGGTACAGGCACTAGCTTGTCATTAGCATTCATGGTATTGTTCAAGTCCATTCATGGTCGAGGTGGACGCCAAGGCGGCGGCACTCCATGATAGAAGGTGTGAAGTCCGCCGTGTGCACGGCAGCTCTGCCCTCGCCCTCGCCCTCGCCCTCGACATCTCCCTCGCCCTGGCATGCTGCCACAAGCACCGCCTCCCTCGCCCTCACCCACACCCTCACCCTACCCTCGGAGGATGGCATCGGAGACAGTGCGTGGAGGATGGCGGCAGATGCGGCGGGTGGACGGCGGCGCGTGGATGTGGCGACGGGTGGACGGCCGCTGGTGGAACCCTAGAAGAATATATTTTAATTAAGAAGAAGATATTCATCTAACTATAGTCCTTGAATAATACACCCCAACTATACAACACATAACATTATGATTTTATTATGAATTTACCATTTTACCCATGATTACATAAAAGAATTTCGAAAAAAGAATTACCACTCCTCAATTTTGGAGGCATCGGGAGGCATTATGGTGCATATGGGCCTACCAACCATAGACACATCTTATGCCTCCCGATGCCTCCCCCATAGATGACTCTCAACGCCTCTGCCTTTCTAGCTGTCGATCGCTCATCGTAAGCTGTCGAAATATTATAAGAAGGATTATGTAAACTATAAAGTCATAGTAAATCTGGGAAAAAATTCAATCATGCACGTACATTTACAACACATGACTTCTAAACACACTTGTTATGGTCGGCAATGTCTACCAACGCACGAAGCGGTCGCGTGACTGAGTCCCGGCCAGAGTGCGCCCAGAGCACAGCGCGCATGCCAGGGCCAAGCGGATACCGCAGAAACTTAGGCATAGTTTAAATTACTATTTTTGGATGCATGTTTTAGGCTAGTTGATTTGCTATTCGTGGTTGCTTGTTTGTATGAAAGGCTTTAGAGCCTAGATCATTCAGATAATAAAGATCAAGCTGAAGATTGAGTAAATCTTTGCGGCTTCCTTCCACACACTCACTCTCGTCTGCGACGTCGAGCATGATGTCTCAACCTCGCTGCCGAATGCCTAAGCCTAGGCCTCTTGTTTCCCAATCATACATCCTATGCAGCATACTGAGCGCCAACAATCTCAGTGGGCTGGTGTTTAGGATGGGCGCGGTGGGGATGATGGGCGTGGTGGTGGTGGCTGGGATAGTGGGCGGTGGTGCGGTGGTGGTGGGTGCGGTGGAGGGCACAACGGCGGGGGCAGAGGATTGAGAGCCTGACATATCCGATACCAAATTGTTGGCGCTTAGTATGATGCGTAGGAAGTATAAGTGGGAAACGGGAGGCACCTTTGGCGGTTGGCGGCGAGGTTGCAACACTGTGCTCAACATCGTAGATGAGAGTGTGAGTGCGCAGAAGAGATTTACTCAATCTGCAGCTTGATATTTATTATCTAAATAAATGATCTAGGCTTTAAAGCCTTTTATACAAACATGCAACCACAAATAGCAAATCAACTAGCCTAAAACATGCATCTGAAAATAGTAATTTGACTATGCCAGAGTTCCTGCGGTGATCACGACCACTTCCTGCGTTTGTAGACGTTGCCGACCATAACACACTTCATTAATTCTACGTGCTTATGACTGCTGAAGCCGTCAGAATGATACAAAACTGATAACATATAATACTACATATGTGGAGCACAAAGACTCGTGTCGTCTTAAATTTAACTTTATATTTTTTACATAAATAAATAAATGAATAAAAAAATAAATATCAGTCTTCCATCTTTGTTGGTCTTCAAATCAACACAAGCGTATATTACTACTTTTTTTCCTCTTGGGCAATATTGCACAACCATCTCTCAGAACTTGAGCTTATATCTGTTGCAAAGCAAGCAATAAAGGCAAGAACACAATGATCGAGAACAAAAGAAAGATGTTCGCAGATTTATAATCAAGAGGTCACTCAGTGCTATATTACTGAATTTTAGTGGCAACTAACCCAAACAAATGGTGCTCTGTTCTGAATAAATCTAACAGTTTCATTCGAGCTCAAAGTGCAGTTTTATATGCATCCTTTTTTACCTAGATCCTTGAAAATCAGCTATGCACCAAAGGGCTTATATCTCTCACAACTTCCAATTTCTGTTGGACACAAAAGAAAGAACCTACTGAAATTGACCAATGACCACTTTCTTTAGCTCAGAATATGGTCTGTAAATATGGCAGGGATGCTATTGCATTGAGCAGCCTGTTTAATTTTAGTTTTACAGCAGGAGAAAGGAGGGTAAACAAACAGTTTGCAGTTAATTTAGTTGTCTACATTTGCACTATTAAGGAAATCGATAGGCAAGCACAGCAGTGCCCTTTTCACTTTCTTACCTTTCCAAATGGGCAAATGGAGAAACCTGCTGCTGCAGAGCTATGGTACTCTCCGTGAGCCTCTCCCTTCTCACCTAACAAAAGTGATTTTGTATGAATGAATTGATTAATTAGTGAAACAAGAATAGGTCACTAATTTTCTGGACCAATGAAGACAAGCTCACTAATTTGGTCTAGTATAAAACTACTAACCAAAGTGACACATTGGCCCACGGTTGATTTGCAGTTCAGCATCCCTTAGTGGCAATCAAATGAAAGATCCAAATAAATATAGCACATCCAAAGCAACCTCAGATGCTTGTTTTCACCAATACTCATGATTATCCCATATATGATAGTCTCAACATTGGTGCAAGAATTGTTGCACGGGCACATGGCCTGCATACTGAGGCTAGTATGAACAATGATGACTGATTCCGCTAGAGCAGTATAGTGTTTTACGATGAAAAGTTTGCCACTTAATATCTTAAATCCTTTAAAAACATTGCCGTTGTATAAAATTTTCTTCTACCAGTATGCTGTTATCCCCACTTACTTTTGGTTAGTAAAATCTAGAGATACTACACACCATACAAATTCCATCAGTCTTGTGCATCCACTGGACTGTTATATATTTTTTATTTTCTTTAGATAATATATATTTTTGAAATAGGTTTCAACAAATAAAAATAAGGTCAAAGGTGAATGGGCTATTGTCGGTGGGCCTAGAGTGTTTCTACAAAAATGTTGATGAGAGAAGGGGAAGGGAGACGAGATGAGGCAGAGGAGGAGATGGGGGAGAGGACTTGGGACCTGGATCCAGCGAGGACGTGGTCGAGGCAACGCCAGTGAGGCAGTGGCGGCGGACAGCTCCAAGAAGGAGGCAGTGCACGAGGAACGCTCGCCCATGACTCGTGACTCATCTGGTTATTTTGTTCTACTTGCCATGCGAGTGTCGAATGGCAAAATAATAGAAACACCCATTTGCGTTGTGAGTATTCTTCTTTGTACATAATTTCCCTTTTTTCATCCACATACAATTTAACTATATGTGTACAAAATCTAGTAGGATGTGTATGAAATGAGGAAGCAGATCCTGCTACACCTACTCACATACAAGGGGAACCAAAATGAACCAACATACTTGAGGGTGTATGAGATTCTCTTTGACGCTGGATTAGTCTCACAAACAAAAAATAACGAATTGTTGCTTGCCATTCCTTTGGTCAAGTCAATAACACTGTACTAGTTTTCTTTAATTTTCAATGAAATTGTGTGTTTTACTGTGTTAATTGTTTCTGATGGTATGAGATTTTACAAATGTTCTACCCGTGTGGCTGTATATCACGAAATTTTTTTAAGCCCATAGCAACGCAAAGGCACTCAACTAGTCAATCACAGGCAATACCGAGAGGCACCAATTTACTGTAGCAGAGACTGAATGGTGTGAATCTTTTTCTTTTCTGAAACACTATATGCTACACTTTCATCTTTTTTTTCTGAAACACTATGTATGATGTAGGCAACATACTATTTGTAGCCAATTATTACTATTACATGAGTGTTATTATTGAAGCATGAACAATTAGCATAGAATTACATCATTCAAATTCTTTGAATTAGAAGCATGAACAATTAGCACTGGTAATAAGTTGATCGACAACATTTGACAGCTGGTAACCATATAACAGAGTGGATCGACAACCACTACTACAAAAAGCATTTCTAGGGGCGGCTGGTAACTCTTTGTAGGGGCGGTTTGCCCAGCCGCCCCTACGCAAGGGTCTCTACAAATCATGCATTTGTAGGGGCGGTTCCCAGGCCGCCCCTACAAATCGATTTGTAGGGGCGGCTGGTGTTTCCAGCTGCCCCTACAAATCGATTTGTAGGGGTGGCTCGTATTACCAGCCGCCCCTACAAATCGATTTGTAGGGGCGGCTGTAGTACCAGCCGCCCCTACAAACATGTATTTGTAGGGGCGGTTCAATCTAGAACCGCCCCTACAGTATGTTTTCCCGCAAAAAAATCAAATTTACAATTCAAAATCGCGTTGCT
The DNA here is from genome assembly GCF_019320115.1 of Miscanthus floridulus. Classification (NCBI taxonomy): domain Eukaryota; kingdom Viridiplantae; phylum Streptophyta; class Magnoliopsida; order Poales; family Poaceae; genus Miscanthus; species Miscanthus floridulus. The sequence continues at coordinate 41,180,662 of NC_089589.1, forward strand.
GAACGTCACACGACCAACGTTCTGAACCGCGTTCGCGTTGCCGAACGCCCCGCGACCAACGTTCTGAACCGCGTTCGTGTTGCCGAACGCCCCGCGACCGTGACTACAAGCACAAGAGTATTCTATAAACTACAATTACAAGTCCAATTCACAAGAATATATACAATCCATCATTAAATATATAAATTCCATACACATTGTTATCAACGTCCTAGAGCTAGCCTTTTAGTCTCACGAAGGTGTTGGTACTGAGGATTTGTACCTAACTCAGACTCTCGGTCATGGTAGGCGCCTCTGACGTGTACAATCTGGTCCAATATGAAGTTGCAAAGGTCATCGACGAGCTCTAAGAGTTGGTCATCCTTGTATGGGTCTCTTTTCATTCCTTTCTCTTCTCTCCACTATAAGAGAACAAGTTTCGGTTTAGTATTTCATACCATTTACGAAGTTTTTATACTACGGGTGAAGAGGTTCAAACTTACCCTTAAGGGGTGTCTCCTATAGGCACTGGTGTTACTCATTATATAACATATATAGTATCCACAATGTACACTCCCAGGCTTCTGCTTGGGGCACTGTGTGTTTTGCATATGAAAATGTTAAGTAATGCTTTTGACAGTTGTGTAATGGAGTATTGAAGAAGTAAGTTACACTTACCGCACATAGTGTTTTTATAGCCAGCTTTTCCTTCCTTGCTAGATCATGCCTTCCATGATGATTAGTGACATAGAACCTCAATGCCTTGTTCGAATTATTTTAGCAAATGCAACTTGTTAGTATCCAAAAGTGAACGTTACAAGTATGTATACAAACATATAAGCTAATGAGGATTGTCTATATGTATACGTCTTGAGAATCGATATGAAGTCTTTGTATGTCACCGTGTCCTTATCTAATGAATCAAAGACCCATGCCATGCTCCTCCCGACATCGACGGCTATACAAATCCAGTGGTTGCTGCATGGATTTAATCATAGAACTAGATAAGCTCTTTTGCATCGAATAAAATATATCAAACAAAGCTTTAAGTATAGAGTTGAGCTTACTCGAAGTTGTATGGTAGCCATATAGTAGAGTGTTGTTGGAGATTTTTGAAAGCCAGGGCAATGTATGCCGTAACCTTAAGGGACTCTTCCCTTAGTTTCGCCCTACGGATGTGCTCTTTCTCCCGAAGAGTCTTTGCAGCAGCTAGCTCTTTGGCATCAAGTGTCCACCGTTTAGGGTAATTGAAATTTGTTTGGGCTATAGCTTGAGGGTCCACATACCCGGCTTTCACACTTGGCATTTGTTTGACAATGTGCACTTGCATTCTACAAATCACGGCATGGGTTAGTTACAACAAAATTCAAAGATTACATTCATATCATATCAGGAGGAAAAGGACTTACAGGCACCACATGCGAATTAGATTCATCTCCATTTCTCCCAGGTGAAAGCATGTTTGCATGTCATTGAAGTCAAAGACAATTTTCCTGGCTGGGCTTCCAAATGTGCTGGTGGGAAAGCATGCTTGTATGATATTTATGCTCATTGGGAGAACACGCAAGTACCAATCATGGAAACTTCTCATTCCAAGTGGTAGGTGCTGGATGTCCCGGTTTGGTAGGAAGGGCTTGCCTCTTTCATATGTTTTCGGGCAATCCTTTGATCATTTGATGGCATCAACATTTGGATATTGTTTTGCAATTTGGTAGAGTTTGCTAGTGATAGCCTCCTCAGAACCTCGTGATGGGACTTTTTTAACTTGGTTCTCAGGCTTGAACTGGTCATGGGAATACCACTTGGACACCGATGAGACGTCTTTCATTGGAACATAAACTGGCCTTATGGTGATTGGATGCTTCTTTCAAAGTTCCCATACAGGCACGTCCTCATCTTCTTGTGCTGCAGCTTCTTCAGGAGGCACTCATTGTTCATGTATCGGCTGTGCTTGTTGAGAAGACTGTGGTATCTCATGATGCACTTGCTCGGTACGAGCTGGAGAAGGTTGTGGCATCTCATCAGGCACATGCTCGCTAGGAGGCGGGGAAGAATGTGGCATCTCAGGAATGTGGGGGTCACGAAACGGTGAAAATATCTCCCCGACCTCAACAACTCGCTCCAAATTTGGGAGAGGGGGAGGCGGCGAAGAAGCAGTCAATATAATGTCCCGTTTGTGCCAGAGGATGAACTGCCCCATAATATCTCCGAGTAACACCAGCCCCTTGGGAGTTGCATAGTCTATCCTCCACTGCATGAACTCAGGCTTCACTGTATGCACCTCGACCCTAGTGTAGTCCGAAGGTATCTTATTATTGTGGTGTAAGCCACCGGGAGGATGTGCCACACCCGTTGCCACCGGGAGGATGTGTTCTGTCGGCCACTGAGAAACACCAAGGTGCAACTAGTTGGTTCCTGTATATGATCGACTGGGGTTGTGGCTGTAGTGGAACCTTGGCTGCTAGGAACTTTTGGAGGGCTACCAACTAATGCCAGTTCTCCCGGCGGCGTCTCTAATATCCGTGGCTCTATAGACAGTCCTTGCTCCTCCAGCGCCTTCGCAACTAGAGCCTTCACTTGGAGCTCAAGACTAGTCTCCCAGTCTCGGCCATATTTCTTGTACATGTGCTTGTCCTCTTCGAATCCTTGCTTCCAGGTCGTCCTTTTCCCTAGCCCCCTAGTGCGGCCTATGTGCTCCTTGTTTCTCAAGCCAAGGCTAAGCTCGTCCCTCTCTCCAGAAGGATTGAATGAGCCCTTCTCATTGTCTTCAGCATATTTCAGTATCCTTGATACCGCCTCTTGGGTCTCTGGCTTATCAAACTTAAGATTACTGCCGGATGATTCTGTACTCCTCGCATATATCCAGTTCCTTGAGCGTACTTTCAAATTCGTCACATCAATATTCCAAGTAGCTGCGGCCTCCTCGTCCATCTTCCTAAACTGTTCTTCCTTGGCATAGTAGCCACCGGGGCCTAGATGATGGTGGTGTTTGTTCCTCTTTGCCAGCTCGGTGTTACGGGCACTGAGCTCTAATGCCTTCAGTGAAGTCTTCTGAGCTACGAGCTCCTCCCATTGACTAGGAGTTATTTTGCCGAACTCATTGAAGGGAGTTAACCCCTTTTGGATATACTTAGTGTTGAGCTCCGACCTCCAACGTCGGAATGACTCTCCCATCATCCTAATAGCATTTTTACCAATTCATGCTTACCCTCCGGAAATCTAAAATTGACCTTCAGCTGCCTATCCCATAGTGCATTCTTTGTGTTCTTTGGTACCTCTTTCCAGTTAGGGATTGCTGGGTTCAATTTATCTCTTACTAGGGCCTCGATCGCATTACGAAATTTTCCTCTTAATTCCTTCGGCTCAAGGATCTCCCCTGCTGGCCCGATCTCCGTTATCACATAGCATGCCTTATCTAGATATAGATTTCCTTTTCTATCCCCTCGTTTCCTCTTAGGCTTGGTAGTCGTGGTTGTGTCTTGAGTTTGTGGAGCAGAGGCATCGTGATCTGTCTCTGTGGCTGTTGCCTCTACTCTCCTTTCCTCTACTCCGTCTTGTCCAGCGAGATGTCACGGATGTCGACGTCATCTTTTCTAAGTTTTAGGAAGGACCTATATATACGATAGGTCAAAGTGTTAGCAGAGGTAACATAGCCAAAGCTTTAGCAAAATTTACAAGCTAAGGCTTTTTCCCTATCTCCTCGTTCGGGTCAAAATCCTTTTCTAAATCTTCCTCCGTTGGCCTCCTTCTGGCTTCACATGGGAAAGGATCCTCGGGACTTTCATATCCCTCTTCTAAGTCATCATCATCATCATCCTCTTCTTCTTCGCCTTCAGCAGCCTCTCCTGCTCTTCCTTCCTCATCGTCACACTGCTCCTGAGTAAGCATCACTTCTAGATCCTTTTCTAACTCGTTATTGAACTGCTCCTGAGTTAGCTGGTCCTCTAGTGCTTGCTCCTCATTGGTTGGGTGCTCATCATGCTCAGGGCATCGGGCTGCACTGTCTGGTGTCTGCGACATTATTTCGCGCTTTGTTCTAATAGATGCAAGAAAGTGTGCTTTAGGTACGCGAGAAGGTATAAGAAATCAAAAAGGGCTATAAACCAAAGTAGTCCTATAAAATAATAATATATCAAAAAAAAGAGTAGTAGCAGTGGTAGAGGCCTCAAAAACATGTCAATCATCATCTGATCTTAAACTTGGAGCATCAAGGCATCATAACAGAGAAGAGAGGAGAAGGTAATGTAGGGGCGGCTGCTAATGATGCCAAGTTCCTCACAAGTTCTTGATCATTAGCTCATATTCCATATAATGTATGGACTTGGACAATTTCATCATCGGCAAAACAAAGGAGAGGAGAGGAGAGGGGAGATTTGGCAAAAAAACGAACAGCTGCTTAGCAAACATAGTGCAGCAGCTGATGGTAAAAGATAGGACAACAAGTCCTGGGCGAGTCCTGGGAGATTTGGCAAAAAAAGCAACAACAGCCAACAGTTAGTAGCTAGAAGTAGCAAGTAGTAGTAGTAAGTAGAAAGTAGTTGAGTAGAGTAAGTGTAGCAGTAGAGTGGTAGTAGTAGAGTAAGAGCAGCAGCCACTTAGGAGTAGCAAGTAGTAGTAGTAAGTAGAAAGTAGTAGAGTAGAGTAAGTGTAGTAGTAGAGTAGTAGTAGTAGTGTATTTTTAATTTTTACTAAAACTTGAGGATCATCGTAATACTGACAAATGATAATGTAAGAAGAATAATATAAATGCAAACAGTGCATAGCTCCTACTTGCATAAAGCTGGACAGCAAGCGACGGCACAGAAAACCAGATCAGGAAACTGCTACCGTTGGGCCTCGACAAGAAGTGCCAGTTTCCGCGCTCCTACTTGCGTGAATCATAGTAGTCAGGAGAAGTGGGCGGGTGGCTGCCTAGCCGGCGGGATGGCCGAGCACCGAGGACGTAGCCACACTGGCCTTTGCCCTAGCATGGGCGGAAGCGCATGGCCCGACCACATGGTCATTGACCATTAGCAACAAGCCAGCAACTAAATACCTGAGGCCGATTTTTAATTGGTAAAAGTTTATAACATTCTTAAATCTAAACTCTATTTTATATTGTCATATCACAAAGTTCAGAAACATTGATGACCAGAGTTCTTCTCGTAAAACAAGAGGTAGCAACCATATATTAAAGTATTATTAAACACACATGGGTTGCAGCACATAATCTAATGTCCGGATACGAGTGGCAGTGGCAGTAGCAGTGCACACAATGAAATACAGGTTCCACTAACTATGCGGGCAATAGAGAGTTTTTTCATCCCACTTTTTTACTTCCCAAACTACACTCGGTTTCTTGGTTTGACTTCAGTTTTCAAAACTGCGAAATTTGGTTATTAGCTACGGCTTTGGTTTTAATCCCAAACCAAACCGAAGGAGCAACGATCTCTTGAGTCCAATGGACCATCTAGGCGATAGGCGTCCAAGCAAAGCCCAGCCAACCTTGGGCCTTAGCCTAGCTAATTGGCTCGACATCAACCAAGTGGCCCCTTCCAGCCTTCCTTCCATGCCCCCTTCGCCAACTCAACAACTGCAGAGAAGTAAGGGCGCATGGGATCCATGCGAGGTTGCGGCTACAGGCAACCGACACCGAACTTATCGGTTTTTAGTTCTATGATTAACTGATCGGTTACTCATTGTTGGGAACTGAAGTTTCTAAAAAGTGAGGAATAAAACTGGATGTCTTGGTAACAGCGTAATGCAAGCAGGAATATAGACAAGCCACTGCGTTAAAAAAATATAGACAAGCCACACCTCAATCAACCAATGGCACGAGAAATGATTTGTGGTTGCAAAGAACATTGAGAAGCATGCAAACTCTTCAATGAAGTCAGAATCAGCAATAATAAGCACATAATGAAGTTTAGTAGTGACTAAAAGAAACATCAATGCATAGCATGTAATACTCATCATCTTCATATTAGCATGTATCAACTAAAAATTACCAGATAAGAACCAAAGCAAATTGATAGAGCTTTGGAATCAGGGAAGGTGGCCTCACAAATAACTGCATTAAGTACTAGTGGTAACACTGTAAGTGCTATTTCTTCCTGTATATGAACGACATCAGCATAAGAGGAGAACATCCTATGTAAGCCATGCAATCAATCAAGTCAACTTATAAAAGCATCTATTTTCTTCTGTTTCATTTTTCTATACATCAAAAATAAAAATGCTTCAAGCATGGGCCACTGGGTCAGGGCGTCAGGTATATTGTTATCAGGCTTCATTGAGCAACCAGAGTTCGTAGAGCAACCAGAGATTGTACTTCATAGAGCAAGCAGAGTTCGTAGAGCAAGCAGAGATCTGACACTCACCGGTCTGGATGGATGATGTGCACTGGCGCGGGACGCCGGGGGCATGCGGGGGCGGGACGCCGGGGGTCGGCGCGCGGGGGCAGGCGCCGGGGGCCGGACGCGGGATGCCGGGGGTCGGCGCACGGGGGTGGGCGCCGAGGGTCGGGTGCAGGACGCCAATCGCCAGGGGCTGGTGTGGGCGGGCGCGGGACCGGCGGCGGAAACCCTAGGCGCGGGCAGCCTGACGGCGTCGGAGGAAAAAGACAGCGCCTAGACGATGACTCCCGTGCGCTTCTTCCTATTTATACTCGGTACTATTTGTAGGGGTGGTTCCTAATTCAGCCGCCCCTACAAATGCATTTTTAGGGGTGGTTCCTGATCCAACCGCCCCTAAAAATATTTTTTGTTTTTTTAAATTATAAATTCTATATTTTTTATATCATAAAAACACAAAGTAATATAAAAAAATTATGTATATGCACAAATATAATATTTTGTATTATTCTATATATGAAGAAATATATATATAAACAATTGTAGTCAAAACAATATAGAAAATAAAAATATTAAAATTAAAATTTTGAATTTTAAAACTTCGACAACAATTTTATGACATTCAATGAAATAAAATGAAAATGTTGTAAACATAAAAGTTGTATAACTCATCAACATGTACAACTTTTATTTTGGTCATCTTGTCATGTGACTTTGTTTGAACGATTTAAATTTTGAAATTCAAATAATTTCAACTTGAAACAATATTTTGAAAGAGTAAATGATTTCAGATGAAAAATTCATGAATATCAAAGTTGTAGAACTCATCAATATGTACAACTTTATTTTGAACATATTTTCATTCGACCAAATTTAAACAGTTCAAATTTTGAATTTCACTAAATGGCAACTTCAAACAAGATTTTGAAACCTTAAATGATTTCAATAATAAAAGTCGTGAATATAAAAGTTGTTGAAATCCTCACTATCTACAACTTTTATTTTGGTCACTTCTTCATGTGACAAAGTATTAGTAAACATTGCTCATAAATTCACATATGACTCATAGTTTCATGAACTATACGAGAAATATGTTGATTTGTGAACAATGTTTACTATCACTTTGTCAGATAAAGAAATGATCAAAATAAAAGTTGTAGATCTTGATGAGTTATACAACTTTGGTATTCATCACTTTTTCAGCTGAAATCATTTAATGGTTAAAAATCTCGTTCGAACTTATCATTTTTTTAAATTTAAAAATCTAAAGTGCTCAAACTTTGTCAAATAAAAAGAATGACCAAATCAACATATTAACTTGATAGGGCAACATTTTAGAAAATTTTAGGGAAAAAATCATCACATTTGGAGTTAGTATGAGGGAGAAAGACTAGTTACAAATTTTAACCAGAGATTAAAAAGAAAAAATCACAGCTGTTCATGATGATCAATGATGAACAAGTGTGATTTCTCTTTTTAATTTGTGGCTGAAACTTATAACTAGTTTTTCTCCTTCATACTAACTCCAAATATGATGGTTTTTTTTCCTAATTTTTTTTAAAATCATGCTCTATTATTTTAGTCTAGTCATCTATCTTTGTCACTAATTTTGAACAATTTAAATTTTAAATTTCAGAAAATGATAGCTTTAAACCTGATTTTCAAACACTAAATGATTTCAGCTGTAAAGGTGATGAATATAAAAGTTGTATAACTCATCAAGATCTCCTACTTTTATTTTGGTCATTTCTTCATTTCATAAAGTGTTAAGTGATTTCATAAAGTTTTAGTAGTAATAGAGTGGATGTTCAAATAGAGTCATCTGGATGTTACAAAGGGTAGTCTCACACATATGTATAAAATGTAGTCTCGCACACATACAAAAATATGTAGTCTTAAACACGTACATAAATATATAGTCTCACATACATAAATAAATAAAGTCTTACAAACACACACTTACACAAACACTACATGTTCAACAACTAGCTAGCCCGCTGTAACGACTTTCTCCTTAACACCTTTTCATTCCCATGGCATTATGTCTTTGGGGAGGTTATTTTCCACAACACTGATCTTTTTAGGAAAGTCTATGAATAGCGGCATGTCATCGTAGTTATTGTAACCTTCAACATCATCCACGCCATCAACTCCAATAATATGCTATTTTTTGGAGGCAACCACATGTTTTGTCTTCTTCTTCGGGGGGAGGTTACTTTGTGGGTCAGACATATAGAAAACATGTGCGACATGTGAAGCGAGCACCTAAGGGTCATCTTGGTAGCATAGATTGTCAAGGTCTAGGACTCTCAATCCGATCTCGTTCAGTTGGTGTTGTTTGATCCAGCGGCATCGAAACAGGACCACCGTTATATCCCTTCCATAGTCAAGTTCTCATATCTCTTCAATGATGCCAAAGTATTGGATCTTTTGTCCTAATCCATCGATAGCCTCTATTCGAACGCCGTTGTTTTGGTTCACATATTTACTATCCTTTGCGTGGGTATAGTACATATACCCATTGATGTCATAAGCATTCCAAGATATCACTTGTCTCGATGGCCCCTCCGCTAACCTACTGATGGTAATAGAGTCTATGATTTCTCTAGGCGGTATGTTTTGGTCCTTCAACCATGAGTTAGTCATTGCTTGTGTTGTTTCATGACCCAATCATCTGAACGGCTATTTCTCTCCGCCATAATGATAGCCAAGTGTTCATCAATGTACGGTTACATCAGTTGTGTACTCTACAAGACACTGTAATGCGCCCGACTCACCTCTTTGTAATCATGGTCGATTAACACTTTTCTACCACTGGTGCCCTTCCCAGCCAGCCTACCCTTGTGACGAGAATTGGGTTTACCAATCCCTTTTTGTACTTTTAGGTACTCTTGACAGCACTTAATGACTTCTTCAGTACTATAACCCTCTATCATAGAGCCCTCTGGGTATGCTCGATTATACACGTATCGACTTAGAACCGACATGAACCACTCGTAGGACCACATTTCATGCAAGTAGCAAGGGCCCAGCGCCTGTATCTGATGAACCATGTGAATCATGAGATGTGGCATTATATAAAAAAATCAGGAGGTAAACACATCTCCAGTTGATTTTGTGTCTCCACCACAAATTCATGTAGGTCACTCAGCTCTTGCTTGCCAATCGTCTTCTGTGAGATCTTCGAAAAGAAGTAGCACATGCGGGTGATGGCCATTTTCAAGAACTCTGGCTTTATAGCCCTGATTGCAATAGGTAGAAACACTATCAGCATCACATGGCAATCGTGAGCCTTGTAGTGTGTTATTAACAAGTCTTTCATCGACACTAGCTTCTTCATATTTGCTGAAAACCCAGTCGGGACTTTGATCCCCCTCAGGAAAGTGCATATAGCTCTCTTCTCGTCTGGTGTTAGGTTGAAGCACGTCGCGGGCAGAGTGTATTTTCCATTAGCCTCAGGTACCGGGTGAAGCTGTTGCATCACGTTTAGCTGCACTATGTCTTTCTGTGCTTTCAGACCATCCTTTGACTTGCCTGTGTCCATCAAGGTAGCAATGAGACTCTCAAAGACATTCTTCTACACGTGCATAGCATCAATGGCATGGGGGACCTCCAAGTCTGGCCAATAAGGCAGATACTGAAAGAAGATCGATTGTTTCTTAAAAGGTACTCCTTCGACAGGAAGTGTGCTTCTATCTCTGTTCGTCCCATCCGGAGTCTTCTTTTCATAGACGACGCGTATGTTTTTCACCATTCTGTACACGTGTTCTCCGTTATGATGTCTCTCCGGAGGGGTTCAATCTCTGGGGCGTTGTCATAAAATCTAAAGAACAATTTGCTACGGTACTTGTGACTTGTCTTTAAGAAGCATCGGTTTCTTAGGTAAACTATCTTCTTGGATGCATCTAGGTACACCCATGTAGTACCATCCAAGCAAACCAAGCATCCCGTCTTCCCTTTGATCTGTCCAGACAAAGCAAACAGCATGGGGTAATCATTGGTAGTAACAAATATTATTGCTCTACATATGAAGTCCTCCTTTCGCAACGCATCGTACATCTGCTCCCCATGCCTCCATAGCCTCTCCATTTCTTGCATCAAAGGCTCGAGGAACACGTCTATATCAATGCCTGGTTGTTTAGGGCTTGAAATAAGAATAGTGAGGAGAAGGTATTTTCTCTTCTGACACAACCATGTTGGGATGTTGTACATGGTCAAGATCACTAGTCATGTGATGTGGTCGTTCATCCTCTCATTGAAGGGATTCATTCCATCGGTGCTCAAGCCAAACCGTATATTCCTTGGGTCATCGCTGAATTCTTTGTGTTTCTCATCAAACCTTTGCCACTGACTACAATCAGCCGGGTGTGCAATCTTATCATCATCCACCTTGCGCTCATCATCCCACCATGTCATGAGTGCGGCTTCTTTAGGGTTTAGGAAGATATGTCTCAAGCGGTCGGTCACTGGCAGGTACCACGTTACCAAGGCAGGAATTCTTCTCTGCTTTGCATCGTTGCCTAATGGACTGTCCTCTAGGGGCTGAGATTCTTGTACCACCTTTTTTGTACCCTTCTTATTCCTCTTTTTCCCCGTGGAGGCTTCGTCCCCACCGTAAATGTCATTGTTCTTGTACCGGCTGGCCCCACACCGGGGACATTTATCCAGTGACTTGAATGTTTCGCCATGAAAAAGTATACAGTGGTTGGGGCATGCATGGATTTTTTTCAACCCCCATTGTCAATGGACTTATGACCTTCTTCGCTTGGTATGTGTTGGTGGGAACTGAGTTTGGTTGTGGCAGCACCCATGACAGGAGATGTATTAGATCATTGAAACTACAGTCTGACCAGCCATACTTAGCCTTTAGGATGAGCAGCTCAAGCACAAAATGTAGCAATGTCCAATGTGTCGGACAACCCTTTTCAACACCATACACAGTCTCCTTCGATGCTTTTGTCACCCTTTCCAAATTTTCTAGACCTTTCGGGCTATTTAGTAAAATCTCTAGTCCAAGGGCTCGAATCATGTCCTCCAAATCATCTTCATCCCCGACACGTGCTCCACCATCATTATTGGCACCACCTTCGTCGTTACCATCCCAACCACCAGCATCACCACCTTGTTCATTGCCAAAGTCGAAATCCATTTGTGCATCAAGCTCTGTTGAATATTGGGACAGGGATTCTATGGTTTCGTCGTCGTATTCCTCCTCATCCTCGTCGTTAACAATAACCGTTTCACCATGATGAATCCACACTGTGTAGTCCTCAACAAATTCTCGCATAATCAAATGTGATCTAATGATAGTCACATCTGTCCATGCCATACGGTTCTTGCAATCTTTACATGGACAAATAATTGTATCATTATTCTCTTTCAATGTCGTTGCATGCTTCTTTGCGGCTTCAATAAATTTATCCACCTCTTCACGAAAACCTGCCTTGAATCTTAACGAACCATACATCCAAGAGTTCCTGTACTCCATCTTTTACAACAACAACAAAACAAACATTAAAGGACTACTTTTTCAGATATATATAAAAATGAAACAAATTAATAATTACTTGAGAATAATTGTATATACTTCAGATATATATGGATATAAATCTAATATAATTACATGAAGCATACAAACACACCATGGTAAAGAAAAATTAATTAATGGCCCATTTATCCATAAATAATTAAAATACATATTTATTGATTACAATAAACAATTTCAAAGAAAACAATTATACTTTACCCAATATCTTTCATACAAACCCTAGTCTAATTTCATCAAACATAAATTTACAAAAATGAAATTAATAAAAAAACCAAACCATAGATCTAGATCCACATGCACATGAAACATCCATAAAATTAACTAATTGTTCACTAAAATCAAGAAACATGGACCAAATAAGGGTATGATCTTGTTCCCCTCCCTAATTTACCCTAGTACATTTAAAACTTGGGTCTAATTTGCTTCATAAGTAGCTCAAGCACCATAGAAGAGAGAGAAAAACAAAACTCTAATTACTCACTAATCAACCATTAAAACTTCAAAAAAAATATGGCATAGCATTTTCTTACCTTCTACAACCTCTCCACCAAAGGATTTAAGACCAAAACATTCCCCCTTAGTAGAGCAATTTTTAGGAGGTGCCCAAGGCCTCCCCACCTTTCTTTCACGGGTTGGAGTGAGTGGCCCGAGGAGGAAGAAGGTGCTGCATCTGTTTTATATGGGGGGCATTTGTAGGGGCGGCTGGTGATTGAGCCGCCCCTACAAAATACGGGGCCATTTGTAGGGGCGGCTCAATCACCAGCCGCCCCTACAAATAGCATTTCCAGGGGCGGCTGGTGATTGAGCAGCCCCTACAAATCAGACCCCATTTGTAGGGGCGGCTAGTAACACCAGCCGCCCCTACTGTCCCATTTGTAGGGGCGGCTGGTGTCTAGGCACCCGAGCACGCCACTATAGGGGCGGCTCCATCACCAGCCGCCCCTACAAAAAAATCGAACTGTTGCTAAAAATCGTTTTTTACATAGTGAACAGAGTAGCTTTCTGTATACTATTGCTTATGCATAGATTGTAGAACGATTGGTGTTTCAGTTTTAGAGAGTGATACTGCTTGGGTGACCATCTTGTACTGTATTGCAATTTCTAATGCAAATCTAGAGAAAGGTCAAACTGAAATTTCAGATATTGTGTGTAATAAAGTGGCTGGAGTATCATCGAGAGCATATAACTGATAGGACCAAACTGATTCAAGGAAATGAAAAATAATTTAAGTCTAAGGGAACAAACACTTCAATATCCATCTCACAAGATATGAAAATACCAAAGTGGCAAATCAGCAAAGAAACTGGCCAATATAAAAAAAATTGCAATGAGCGGTTTGCGGGTTTATTGTCAGACAAGTAAGAGAGTAGATTCAGTTCTCAGTTTCAGTTTACAGGATGTCTATTTCAGGTTACAGGAAAGGATGTTTATTGCAGCTTATAGGTTAGGGATGTGTATTTCAGGTCTCAATTTGAAGGTTTTTGCTTTTTGATCCCCCATTTCTAATCATAATTATCCCACACCAAATAATCAATGCAAGTTGGTGCCTAAACTAGTTCAATCAATCTAGAACCATTATTAGCTGTGGATGAGAATCTTCTTGTAGCACACTGGGAATGGGCGAAACCGAATCCAGGCAGAGTGAACTAACACACCAAAAAGAGACATGTCGTCCAACATGTAATTTATGCAAGAGTAAACTGACATGTACTTGAGTTGTTGTAGTAGCTGCCCACAGCAACCTCCTGCCCGTCCTTGATCTGGCTGAGACCTGGTGAAGGAAGCACACAACAAAAGAGAGAGCAACATATCTAGATTCTAGAAAAGATTAATGGAGCACCAAGCTGTTGGACTCCGGTCGCACATGCCCTCCATGGTGCTCTCTTTTCAGTTGTAGAGATAATAAACTGTGCAACATTGATTTATGAGTGGTACGGTTCTAGAACCCTTAGGATCTGTCAAGAATCATTAAGCATGTAATAGATTAAGCTGTGTTAGAGCTGCATAGATCAACCATGTCAAAATCTAACCTCCTGCAACCAGAGATGAAAATTGGGTTTTACAGATAAACTGTATGTAAGAACACAGACAATGGTCTATAGGTAATTAGTGGCGACAACAATAATCTTGCAAAGGCAACCAAGCAGAAACAACCACCCCCAAACAGGAAAATGGTAGTGTTTGGTAGTTATTTGGAGAGCAACACCCTACATTGGTCCTCAATCGTTCATTTTGAGTGATAGACACAACCAAATATGCATGAAAGAATGCTAAGCAGGATCTAGGAAGGTGAGGACCTTCTGAAGAAACTCAACACTGCAGCAGATTAAACCTGAATTTGTATAAAAAAAGGTAAACTTGTAGCGCTATTGGTCCTCTACTCCTTTGGCGGGGCGAGGGTGCTTCTAGGATGGTGGCGTGGCTGGGGAGGGGCGGGAGGCAGCGATAGGGGAGGGCGGGAGGATGTGGATGCGGAGGTTGTGCGCGAGTTGCTGGCTGGAGGCGTTAGCATGTGGGCGGTGGCATGGCGGGAAGGCAGCGCTGGACTCGTTGAACTCGGCGACTTGGAGGAGAGTGCTAGCACAGGCAGGGCGCGGGGTAAGGCCAGGTCGGGAACACTACCGGAATCGAAGGATTTGCCGAGTGTCATATTCTTTGCCGAGTGTATTTTATCGGACACTCGGCAAACCATCTCTTTGCCGAGTGCCAAACTAAAAACACTCGGTAAACTCTCTGTTTGCCGAGTGTCTTACTAAAAAACACTCGACAAACATTCTGACACTCGGCAATTCTACTGAAAAACACTGGGCAAACTCCAGCACTCGGCAAATATGGGAAAAACACTCGGCAAATTACGGCACTCGGCAAACATCGCGCCACGTGTCCCTCCATTGCTGTTTTGCCGAGTATCCGTTAGGCAACACTCAGAAAACAATTTATTTATTTTTTCTCATTTGACCTTGAAACTTTTTTGTACTCAACAAACAACATAGCATAATCCATGTTAAAATTTAGCATTTTTTTGGATCTGTTTGCTAGTTTTAATTCATTAAATGCATTCTAGGAATTTAATTGATTTACGTCAAATTTGATTATAAGTGCATGAAATAATAGAATAAAATGGGCAGAAAAATCATATTCATGGTGTCAAGTCTATTTTTTGGCCTTACCGAATAAATGAAAAGAAATTTGAAACATCTGGGTGCCAACACTCGACCATCGACATGTAGCTTATTGGTTTTTTAATTATAAAAAATTCAAACGAAGTCTGAAAAACATAGGACTTGCCATTGTATCGTGATATGACACGTAGAGGCTATGGTAAAAAATTTAGAAGATTTCGGAAAAGTTGTAATGTACATTGCTTAGAAACCGAAACATCTCTAAGGAAGAATCATGGTATCGAGAGAGAACGGAACAGGTTTGAAGGTGAAGTGACGGTTCAATCATCGTTTGACCTTGAAACTTTTTCTATACAATATATTGAGCTCAAACTTTCTGAGCTTGCTATTTTTTTCCCACCCATGAAAAGAGAAAAATAAATAAATAAAATAAAAAATAAAAAATAGGGGGTTTGCCGAGTGTCAAACAAAAAACAATCGGCAAATAGGGGGTTTACTGAGTGTCAAAAAAAACACACGGCAAAAAGAAATATTTGCCGAGTGTCCAAAACAACACTCGGCAAAAAAAAATGAAGAAAAAAAACCCACCCACCCCTCCCCTCCCTCACGACGCACACACCCCCTCCCCTCCCTCCTAGCTCGCTCCCTCCCATCCTCTCCCGTGTGCAGCCGGTGCCTCCCCTCCTCCCGCCGGCGATCGACCCCCTCCCCTCCTCCCACCGGCGGCCGGCCCCTCCCCTCCCTCTCTTCCCTGGCCCCTCCCTCCCCTCCCTCACCGGCGGCGCCCCTCCCCAGATCCGCCGCCCCCTCCCTCACCTGCGGCGCCCCTCCCCCGGATCCGCTGCCCCTCCCCTCCCCTCCCTCACCGGCGGCGCCCCTCCCCCAGATCCGCCGCCCCGCCCCTCCCCTCCCTCACCGGCGGCGGCCCTCCCCCGGATCCGCCGCCCCGCCCCTCCCCTCTCTCACCGGCGGCGCCCCTCCCCCGGATCCGCCGCCCCGCCCCTCCCCTCCCTCACCGGCGACGGCCCACCCCCGGATCCGCCTCCCCGCCCCTCCCCTCTCTCACCGGCGGCACCCCTGCCCCGGATCCGCCGCCCCCTCCCTCACCGGCGGCCTGGGCGAGCACGTGTGGCAGGTGGCCTGGGAGGCGGACGTGGAAGGCGAGCAGCGGTGGTGGTGCTGGCGGCGGGCTTGGTGGTGGTGGCAGCCGGTGGTGGCGTGGTGGTGGTGCTGGCGGCGGCGGGCTTCGTGGTGTGGCGGCGGGAGGCAAGGGTGGCATGGTGAGGCTCTAGGGTTTTGTGGAAGGCCCGGGAGGATATTAGCTCCTCCCCAGCTATTCCCGGGGGCCTGATGATCCCCGGCCGGAACATGCCGACGGCGGCGGCCATGATCGGCGGCCTCACCAGCTACGCCGCCTCCCTTGGCCAGGTATTGTAATATCCCTCGCTCATCACTTCTTCTCACCATCGTCCCAACCTCCCTTTCTCTCTGCAGTTCTTGCTTGTCTTTACTTCATCTTCAATTCGGCGCCGTGCATATACGAATTACAAACAGATTCAGTGATTAGCTAGCTGCCTGTATTTGTTCTTGTCTGCTTGATTTCGCCAGGACTGTTTTTTCACGCTTCGTCTTGTCTGTGCATTGTTAATGAGTCGTGGCCGGGTTTCCTTTTCCATGAATCTGTGCTTTTCAATGTTACAAATCTCTTAAAACCTACCATTTCATTTCTTCTACTAGTACGACTACACTGATGAGTTGTAAATGCTAATAGTAGTGGTAGTCGTCATATATATGTTGTCATCCTTCAAAGAAAATAAATTCAATCATCAAACTATATGATACCACCATCAATTTATTTCCGGAAAAGAAGGCATTTAAGTAGGATATAAATAAATGCCAAAAGGGGACTCGTATCTTCAGGATTAAAACCTGCTGCATTGCATGCTCTCACTACTAGTCACAACTCACAACAGACCTACAGTCATCACTCACCTGAGACTGAGACTGAGACTGAGAGTTGATTAAAGTATGGTTGGTGTGGTGAATGAAGGCATTAAGCACTTTCTGCTGCATATATATATCTACATATATATTATCTGCTGCTGCACTGCACTAGCTGTACATGTGTAGACTTTTCAAGAAGCCCGGTCATATATCCTTTATTTCTCAAGAAAGCAAGTGTGCTGTGTTCTTCTCCTGATTTGGTTTAAGCTCTCCAATCCTTTTCGCCAACGAACTTAATCGGTACTTGCTCGACTTTATTGCTCCACCATAGTGTACCGAAACTTCCTACAGTCTTACAAGTCACTACAGATGTTGGCGTCTTAAAACTATAGAAGACCTTTACACAGTTGGTTTACAGCAACAAGTAAATGCACTCGGTTTTTATTTCTACCTAAGGTAACAGTACAAGAGTCCTTAATATTGAAAATGTACTGCCAAGTACGTTGGCAAGCCTGCAGGTAGCCTGCTGCCCAACTTGTCAAATATCTCCTCGGCCTCAATGGCACCATACCCACCACCGCCACCACTTTCCTCCCACCACCTCCTGCCCGGCGGAACAGACATATTTGGTGACCTTCATCTTCATGGTGCCGCTGCTGGGTTAGACAAAGGGTTGGTGGTTGAGCTCGCCGTGGCCGCGACGGAGGAGCTGGTGCGGATGGCCTAGCTCGGTGAGCCGCTCTAGACCCCTGCCCTTGTTAATTGGACATTAATACTGAAATTTTTGTGGCTATAATAGTAGTAGTTTTATAAGAGGATATAGTAGCTCCACTTAGCCTATGGTTTTCATGGTATATTCTGTTTCATGTCTAAATTGTTAATCATTGAATTGTTACAATCAGAGGATATAGCAACTCCACCAAACAGTGTGGAAAAAAACATGAGAATTGATGAGCACATAGGCTGTGCCATGAGTGGACTTATTGCTGATGCTAGAACACTAGTTCTGCCAAATTTTTGCTACATTGTATCAACATTTATTAACAGCTGTGATGATTGTAACTCTTTGTATTTCAACCTGTTTTGTATATCTACCTAGCTTCTATTAAGTCACAAGTAAACTGCTATATATTGTTTTGGTTATCTACCTAGTTTTGACTTATCTAAAGCTCCAAACTACTATATGTGCTAAAAGCTCCAAACAACTATGTTAGAATTTGATGCTAAAAGCATGCTGGGGATTTCTTGTTGTGATTGAGCAGGCGAAGGACAATATCGGCGAGAGAGTCGCAGCGCTCCAACAGCCAGGGTTGCTGTTTGGAAAGGTATTTTCAGTCTTGCAAGTTTTACAATTATCTTACCGTTTGAAAACTTAACATATCCTGCTAGCCATAGTTTGGAGTTAGAAATGTGCTTTCCAGAGCAATAGAACTAGTTTGGAGTCAGAAATGTGCTAGCCTAAGCAAAAAAAATTATATATGAACCAGTACCATCAATTGCCATTAAGATGCTTTCTTCTTGATTACAAAGGTAACTAAGATTTGTTTTTGCATTTTCCTATGTGGATGTTGGGAGCAGGAGGAGCTCGTGCAGCTTAAGCACAAGGCTTATGGCGGAAGGGTAGTTTCTATGTCAATCCTGATCCAAAGTTGATGTTTGTCAGAAGGGTAACTAACTCAGATTCTTGCTGTTCTTTTGCTTGCTTTAGACAGATTCTTGTTGTTATGGTCCATATTTATAAGCTGTAGTTATTCTGCTTGATCTTTGGAAAGGGTTTGCTACTCTCGATTGTCTATCTTGATCATAGTAGTGTGAATGTGCAGCAAGCAAACTTAAATTAGTTGTAGATGTGCAGGAAGATGGTAGCTGCAATCACTCTTCTTGATCACAATAGTATGAATGTGCATGAAGATGGTAGCTGCAGTCACTCTTTCTTATTTGTATAATCATAAAGCTGACAATTGGTTCTTTTGTTTTCTCATGCTGTAGCTATCAGCTGGATATCAATGTTGGCAAAGCAGCCGATTTCTTTGAAGCAGTACGCAAGCTGTTTTCCTCCTTAAGGTAAATCCCAGTGCACAGCGTGTAAAATTCTGAGAGATATGCTAGAGTCAGTGAAGTGGATCTCCTGGCAGACCTTCAGTTTTTTGTTTGGTTGGCTGCTTGCAAATTATTCTCTAATTAGCATGAAACTGTCAATGTATTAGAAATTGTCATGTATGATAGCGAA
Organism: Miscanthus floridulus; assembly: GCF_019320115.1. Taxonomy (NCBI): domain Eukaryota; kingdom Viridiplantae; phylum Streptophyta; class Magnoliopsida; order Poales; family Poaceae; genus Miscanthus; species Miscanthus floridulus. Next base: position 41,199,817 of record NC_089589.1, read on the forward strand.
TTGGGAAGTGATAGCAGCTTGTTTTGAAGAGCCAATTTCTCACTTGTGTGTGATCTATTTTTGGATTGCTTGGAATTTGGTTGCTAATAAAAGTTTCATGCCTCTTGCAGTTTCTCATTGACTTGGAACAATATGACCAAAGAGAGCCAGTTCTTGCGCTACTACAAGCAGCACACAGGTGGCAGCTGGCGAGTGTAATTCCTAATTATTTTTTCTTTAGAAAATAGGTTTGCAGAGTGTAATTCCTAAAAACACTCGACAAACAACAAGGTATGCTGAGAAAAAAATTATTTTTTCTTTGGAAAATAGGTTTGCCGAGTGTAATTCCTAAAAACACTCGCAAACAACAATAGTATGCTGAGAAAAAAAAATATTTTTTCTTTGGAAAATAGGTTTGCCGAGTGTAATTCCTAAAAACACTCGACAAACAATAATCCTTTGTCGAGTGTATTTTGGAAAAACACTCGGCAAACCACTTTTTTTTTGCAGAGTGTCAAATTTGACACTCGGCAAACCATTTGCCAAGTGCGCGATAAAAACACTCGGCAAATAGTTGTTTGGCGATACTATAGATGTTGTGTGCTGTTTGTCGAGTCTTACACTCGGCAAAGCCTTTACCGAGTGTTTTTTGGTCTTTGCCGAGTGCCTGTGGCACACGGCAAAGTCACTGTTTCCGGTAGCGGAAGGCGATAGTGGATCAAGGGGCGTGGGCTTCCTTTTTTTCCTTCCCATGAATTTGGTTGTCGCAGCGACGTGGGGTCGAAGAGGTGGGACGTGCGACTGGGGGCGTGAGGCTTGGGGCGTAGTCGGACGAAAGTCTGATGAAAACTACCGATGGCAGATGAACACACTTCTCTCTTCATATAGTAGAGATATTAGATAGAGGCTCTGCAAGTGTTTAGCTGATACAAATCTATAACTACGTTGAGCAAACATATCATCTCAATTTGATAGCCATCTGATCAACATACCCAGTAGCATAGACGCCGGCGACCACCACAAGGTCATGTCCCCCAACGAGCTGTAGGTAGGGTGCAGCCCGGGTGTGGGCAACTCCTCGTGGCCACACTGGTGTTGGGGATCTGCGCCAGACTCGCAGTCGGTCCTCGAGCGGCAAGCTATGTCATAGCGGCCCTACTGCTTGGCGGCTGTCGGGTCGTGCTCCTAGGACGACCTAAGGATCCTGTGTAGGCATAGTCAACAACGCTGGTAATAGCAACAGGTGTGTGGCAGCTGTTGTGCTGGTGCCAGCGGCCATAGCCATGTGTGGTTCATCGTGGGTGCTTGGCCATCATGGTATCTTTTTGGCGAAAGTCTTGCCCGAATCATAGTCAGTGCTGGCGATGGTGCTGTCCTCGGGTGTCATGTTCGTCTTTTGAGGCATCATCAAAGAACCACTTGCCACCTTGCCACTGGTGAAAAACCAATTCGATGTTCTCAGATGTGCGACGGTGGCATCGTTCATGACATTCCTTTTCTAGAGGCATATGGCATTTGGAGTCCACCTACAATCGTGGATGTTCATCCTTTACACGGTCGTCTAAGACCACCTTCGGTGATCAAAACCCCTAAGGTTTGCATAAGTTACTATCTGGCATGTATCTCGCTATCAGTGTCCTTGCTCCAACGTCATCCATAATTCTTGATTGCATTGTCTCACCAAATGCTAGGTTGCGAGGCCATGATCCCCTTGCTTGGATCTCCTTGTTCTCCTATTGCTGTCCCTCCCTCCTATGAGGCTTCCTTCCCTTAATGGGTGTTAGCGGACGTCAATTGGTCCTAGATGTGCTCCAAAACTCAACAGTCGCCTTTGGAATAGAGGTCATCGAAGTACAACCACTTGGTAGTAGTGTTAATCGGTAAATAATGACATGCATTTGTCATGTGTTGTACTGTTGTTAGTGTATGCACTCTGTGTATCCTATTTGCCCCGTTGACTTATATTTAAAAAATACCGAGTCAAAGCTATCCGCTCATCCAAACCTCCACTTCCCTACCAAGCTACACTTTTTTTAAGGACATCATAACTTATTACCAATGGTGGTGGCACTTTAGTTGCATGTGATGAATAATGAAATCATTGCATCATGGATTTTTTTTTTGGTCATTCTAAGAGTCATCGTTATCATGGACTTAAATTATGGCATCTTTAGATACACATGATGTAACACCCCAGCTCATTAGTAGCATATAGTGGCTCATGTAACACATGATTTTTTTTTTTGGTCCTCCTAGTAATTGTGAATTTGGCTCATGTGGCATAAGTGGCTCATATGTGGTTGTGGTTTTTTTTTAGAATTACACAGTACAATGCAGATGCTCAACATATACGCATGTGTGGTTGTGGTTGATGGGTTTAGTACCACCTTGGAAGTTAAGGTGAGGGCTAGCTTATAATCCTTGTTGTTCCAAACTTAGCACCTCCGGATTAACCCTTTTATACGAAGTGAGAACGAAAGTCCACGAGAGGTGCTACACTATGCAGACTCGTTCCACGTGCAGAGCTGGACTAAAAATTAGCCCAAATCAATTATGGTTGGCTAGCTAGTTGCTAACAACTAATTAAAGACTAAAATAAAAAAAAATTAGCCCACATATATTAGCCCTCTTTTTTCATCACTGAAATTCCACTAAAATTGGATTCCTTTTACAATTTCTTTCATCACAGAGAAATCATTTAAAATTATTTTAAAAATCCCGCAGCCCAACCTGGGAAAAAAATCACCTGATATTTATAATTATTAATTTTGTACCAAACAAATACATGCATTACAATGCTTAATTAACGATATTTGCAGCAGCATTGGACCTTGGATTCGCAGTAGGCACCTTTACGCGGGAAGTCCATATTTGCACACTCGACTTCGCAGTGCTTCCTGTCACACTTTTCCATACCAAAGCAACGTAACGATGGCGACTGCGGCGCTGATGATGAGCAACATAATGTAAATCAAACGAGTTTTTTCACCTATTTAATATACGGACATGTCTAAAAGATAATCTAGTGTAAGTAAAAGAGGGGTATTTAGTGTTTACATGCGTTCCCAGGTTGAAAAAAACTGGATGGAAAGGTGGTCGACATGATCGCAAGAAAGAAAAAAATAGCAGCAGTCAGGTACATAATCCTAGTCGCTTTGCTCTTGACTATCGCCATGTGGAAGGAAGAGAAGAGATTATTAGTATGCTTGTATGTATTCTTTATTTCAGTGTCTAGGTGTTTATGTAGGAGCACAATCCATTTAAATAACAACATTTAATTACAGACAGTAATAATTTAAAACATGGTATAGTATATCTATATACCTAAATCTATCTATCCATCTAGAGAGTGAGAGGTTACATGTAGACGTTGTTTCTACATTGGAGGTTGGTTGAACATTTTGAATTTCAAAATATGAGAAATTCAAGCAGAATTTTTTTGGACAAATGATTCAAATGAAAAAGTTATCAACAACGAAGCTGCATTGCTCTTTGAGTTCTACGACTTTGGTTTTTGTCATTTCTTCATGTGAGGTTGTTCAAAAATTTTGAATTTTAAAATATGAGGACCATAAATTATTTGAAATGAAAATGTGATCTATTGCAATGTTTTAGATCTTTTTGTGGTCATAACTTTAGTTTTAGTCATTTCTTCATCTGAGGTTATTTCAAACAATCAAAAATATGAATTTCAAAATGTGAGAACTTTACACAAAATTTGCAGGATCTAAATTATTTCAAATAAAAAAGTCAACTCCAAAGATGTAGATCTCTAAAGTTTGTGTTTATCTGACTTCATTTGAAAAAATTATGAATTTTGCTATGCTGCACCTATTTCTAGGGATGGCTCTAGATCTAGCCGCCTCTCAAAATATGGCTATTTCCAGCAAGAATGAGGACATCCGGCCAGACGGAGCCAGACCTGCCCACGCTTGTACCTGTACCCCGCCTGTGCCTGTACCCAGACCTAACCTATGCACGCCTGTACCTGTACCCTGCCCGCTCGTGCCTGTGACCCGACCCTGACCTGCCTATGTCTGCATGCATACGTTATCGCCCACCGCTCCTCTCTCTCGTGCCTCCACCGGTACTCCCTCCCTCTCTCTCTCTCTCTCTCTCTCTCTCTCTCTCCTCTCTCTCTCTCTCTCTCCCACCGCTCCTCTCTCTCGTGCCTCCACCGGTACTCCCTCCCTCTCTCTCTCTCTCTCTCTCTCTCTCTCTCTCTCTCTCTCTCTCTCTCTCTCTGCATGCGGGCGAGCGTCCCCGGCATGGCGGCGTAGTGGCCTCGGCGTGTGAGCAGGCCACGACGGGGAGGCTCGAGCGGCCCTCGACACGGCAGCGCAATGGCGCCGAGGCCCTAGTCAAGGGCAGACCAGCACGGCAAGGCCGGCACGAGTGGCTCCCCGGCGGATCTGGCTCCCTCTCCCGGTCGTGCGGGTGCTGCCTCCTTGTCGTGTCCTCCTTGTCGTTACCTCCGGTGAACTCCACACGCCAGCAAGCCTCCATTCTCCCAAGCAGCAAGCAGATGTTGTGCTACGCTGAAAGCGTATGTTTTCAAGTGTTTCAAATGTTTTAGAGGTATGTTGCAAGTGTTTCATATGAATATTGCAAAAGTAGATCGGGATGTTGCACATGTTGCATATGTTGCAAGTGTTTCAGATGAATGTTGCAAGCGTTTGTTCAAAATGTTTCAGATGTATGTTTGCAAGCGTTTTGATCTAGATGTTGCATATGTTTCACACATATGTTGCAAGAGTATGTTTGAAATTTTTCATCTGTTTCAGTCTTATATTGTAGCAAGTGTTTTCATGATGTAAGTTGTAAGTGTTTTGATCTGGAAGTTGCATATCTTGCAATGGCTATACAGATATGTTGCAAGTGTATGTTTTAAACGTTTCAGTTGTTTCAGAAGTATGTTGCAAGTGTTTTATCTTGATATTGCATATGTTGCAGTGGCTATACACATATGTTGCAAGCGTATATTTCACCTGTTTCAGATATATGTTGCATTAAGTGCTTCATGTTGTAAGTGTTTTTATTAGTACGCACGGGAAGCGAGCGCACGCGGATGTAGGCGCGTGTAGCAGAACCATGCGGGCGCGTGCAAGGCAGCATGCGTGTGAAGCAGGCGGGGTAGGCAACAGCAGTATGCGCATCAGGCAGGGCAAACATGGGCGTCCGGATGTGGGCTAGCGTCCAGACGTCGGGGCGCTAGCCACGCCGTATTTCAAAGACAACTAAAAATTTCGGTCACCTCTAAAAATAGAGTTATTGAGGTAGGTCATTTCAAAAACCATTTTTAGAGATGGTTCTACATAGAGGCCCTCTACTAAAAATAGATGTGTTGTTAAAAATCAATTTTGTAGCAGTGATATGAACATGGCACGACCGAGTGTCGGTCATGGCACGACGACAGCAGTACCGATTAGCAACAAGAGATCCAGATTAATTAAGATAGCCATCGATAATCAGGAGCTTTGCCGTAGACTGCAGCTAGAAGATGAAGCGCGGCCGCGCAGGGTAGTAACACCTCGTTGGCGGCTGGAACGAAGAGAGACCGGAGCTTTTTTTTTTTTTTTTTTTTTTGAGAATCTAGAGACCGGAGCTAGATGGGATGATGAACAAAGGCGAGACAGCGGCGGCGGCGGCGGGCTGACAAGGTCGTCGAGGAAGAGGCCGTACGAGTACAGCGAGCACGAGGTGGACGTGATGGTCCATAAGCTCTACAAGTGGGGAGGACCCAGCCTACGCCAAAAGATTGAATTCTTAGGGCTCGGGCTCTACCCAAACCGGATGGATCAGAGAGACCAAAATAGAATTTCTTTATTTTCTAGAAAATCATTATTCTTCTTTCGATTTGATTGTGGGTAAGTGATGGCTATGGTTTATACATTATTATATGAAACTTAAAATTTGTTTTATTCAGAATAAGTTTTAATTTTTTCTTAAGCTAACATTGTATTAGTATTTTCAATGCGTATTCTACTCTATGTTGATGACGGGAACACTTAAAACATACGTCTTAAAACATTGCAAGCGTATGTTTCAAGCGTTTCAGTTGCTTCAAACGTATGTTTCAAGTGTTTTATCTGGATGTTGCAAAAGTAGATCTAGATGTTGCAGATACATGTATGTCACAAGCGTATGTTTTAAGTGTTTCATGTGTTTCGTACGTATGTTGCAAGTATTTCTTTGGATATTGCATATATATATATATATATATATATATATATATATATATATATATATATATATATATATATATATATTTTGCAACGGCTACACACATGTTCGTATTTTTAGGTGTTTTGTAAGTGTTTCAGCTATTCTGGATGCATGTTAAAAGTGTTTCATTTGGATGTTGCAAAAGTATATCTAGTGTTGCACACGTTACAATAGAGACCCACCTGCCGTAGTTGCCTACTACAGCTGCTGGGGCGCCGCCATGGGTCATCGTGTGGGCGCCTAAGGCCGGCAGGCGCATCCACGACGTGCATCCAAGGGCGGGCAGGTGACTGGGACCCACGTGGTTTCCCATGTGCGGGCACGGCGTTCGGGGGGGAGTAGCGTGGGCAGCGGGAACAAGCCACTGTGAGTGACGCGCGTGCGCGCTCTGTTCTGATACACGGGACAAACGTGCTCCAGGGCTCCAATCGTTTTCTTTTGTGGGGTTGATCGGACGGGTGAAATCAGATAGCATTACAGGCTGGGTGGGAGCTGCGCGTCCAGAAACATCCTTGGGCCGGACTGTCGAGGCGCTAGCCTCTCCATAATTAAAAATCCTTTTGTTTTATACATTTATTAGAATAATTATTTTCTTTTCATGTATATTTTTTTGAGAAATTTCTTTTGATGTATATATGCCATATGCTTATTTTATGGGGCCATTATGGGCCTCTGCATTTGTAAAAAAAAGAGCTATAAAGGCCCCCCATGAATAGGAGGGGGAGGGGGACCGAAGAAGAAAATCAAAAGTATCTTTCATCTCTATCTCGTTTTTTCCATTCGCTGTTGTTAGACGACCCACCGCTTCGGTCTAGAAAAACATTGTGGTTTATTTGATGGCATATATAACGAATTATTCTCAAAGTTTGTATATATACTATCGCCTTGTTTGCTTGAGCTTGTTAGTAGCCTAATAGGTGATAAGGCCTCCAAGTGTGTTTAAGTCTTTGTGACCTCGGGAGAGCCAGGGCAATATTCAGAAGGGCTGTTATGAGAACTTCAATTTCATGATTCCCTCTACGGTATCCAAGATCTTATTTTGCTTGAGGCAGCCCTGTGATCATCTAAAACAAACCAATGCTAGAAGTTATAATCAATCCAACTAACCCAAATTGAAGCTCACACAGCAATCTATATGTTGCAAGGCAAGGCTGAATGGGGCAAAGTAATACGGCACTGCTAGCGCCCGGAAATCTGGACGGATGAGTGCGTCCGGACGCCTGGGCCAGCTACACGCTCACACCAGCGCCTGCTGCATGCACAGGCAGGGGACAACCCGTGCCACTCCCCATGCTTCCTGCTTTAATTCCCACGCCCCTCCCTTCCCCGCCGCTCCAAGCGCTTCCGTACTAAGCTGCTCCCCTCCACGCCTGCTGCGCTAACGCTCTCCCCTGCTTCCCGAGCACGCGGGAACCGCCTGCGCCCCTGCTGCCATCTTCCTCTGCTTCCCCTGCCCGTCACTGAGCAGTGCTCAATCCCTCCGCTCCCCACGCACATGCACGATGCCCCAGCAACTGCAACAAGAGGTTCTGGCAAGAAGAGGCCGTACGAGTACAGCGAGCACGAGGTGGAGGTGATGGCCCATTAGCTCTACAAGTGGGGAGGACCCAGCCTACCCCAAAAGATTGAATTCTTAGGGCTCGGGCTCGTACCCAAAGCGGATGGATCAGAGAGACCAAAATAGAATTTCTTTATTTTCTAGAAAATCATTATTCTTCTTTCGATTTGATTGTGGGTAAGTGATGGCTATGGTTTATACATAGGGATGAAAATGGTACGGATATTTTCCGACCGTATTCGAAACCAAATCCGTTTAGAGGGGTTGAGATCTGTCCGTATCCGAGTCCGGATATCCAACATCCGATACCGTATCCGTATCCGAATACTAAAATCGCATATTTATAATGTCGATATCCAATCGTATCCTATCCGACATAGTTGACACTATCCGTATTCGAATCCGAATCCGAACAGAAATATGAAAACAAATGTAATATCGGTGATATTCGTCCGTATCCGATCCGTTTTCATCCCTATTTATACATTATTATATGAAACTAAATTTTGTTTTATTCAGAATAAGTTTTAATTTTTTCTTAAGCTAGCATTGTATTAGTATTTTCAATGCGTATTCTACTCTATGTTGATGACCGGAACACTTAAAACATACGTCTTAAAACATTGCAAGCGTATGTTTCAAGCATTTCAGTTGCTTCAAACGTATGTTTCAAGTGTTTTATCTAGATGTTGCAAAAGTAGATCTAGATGTTGTAGATACATGTATGTCACAAGCGTATGTTTCAAGTATTTTAGGTGTTTCGTACGTATGTTGCAAGTATTTCTTTGGATGTTGCATACCCGTTCGCTTGCCCTTAAACCTGGCTTGGTCCGCTTCTTTTTTCATCTGGAACAGTATTTTACTCTCACAAATTCCTCCAGATTCATCCAAATTCCTCAAGATTCCTCCAATATATATATATATATATATATATATATATATATATATATATATATATATATATATATATATATATATATATATTCATCTGGACGCGCAGCTACACACATGTTCAAGTGTTTTAAGGTGTTTTTAAGTGTTTTAGATGTATGTTGTAAGTGTTTCAGCTATTCCAGATGAATGTTAAAAGTGTTTCATCTGGATGTTGCAAAACTAGATCTGGTGTTGCACACGTTACAATGGGGACCCACCTGCCGTAGTTGCCTACTGCAGCTGCTGAGGCGCCGCCATGGGTCACCGTGTGGGCGCCTAAGGCCGGCAGGCGCATCCGCGACGTGCATCCAAGGGCGGGCAGGTGACTGGGACCCACGTGGTTTCCCGTGTGCGGGCACGGCGTTCGGGGGGGGGGATAGCATGGGCAGCAGGAACAAGCCACCGTGAGTGGCGCGCGCGCGCTCTATGCTGATACACGGGGACAAACGTGCTCCAGCACTCCAATCATTTTCGTTTGTGGGGTTGATCGGATGGGTGAAATCAGATAGCATTACAGGCTGGGTGGGAGCTGCGTCCAGACACATCCTTGGGCCGGACTGTCTAGGCGCTAGCCTCTCCATAATTAAAAATCCTTTTGTTTTATACACTTATTAGAATAATTATTTTCTTTTCATGTATATTTTTTTGAGAAATTTCTTTTGATGTATATATGCCATATGCTGATTTTATGGGGCCATTATGGGCCTCGCATTTGTAAAAAAAAAAAAGAACTATAAAGCCCCCCCCATCCCCCCCCCCCCCCCCCCCCCACCCACCCAATGAATAGGAGGGGGAGGGGGACGGAAGAGGAAAATCAAAAGTATCTTTCATCTCTATCTCGTTTTTTTTCCATTCGCGGTTGTTAGACGACCCACCGCTTCGGTCAAGAACAACATTATGGTTTATTTGATGGCATATATAACGAATTATTCTCAAAGTTTGTATATATCTGTTGACGCTTGGATATGATCGATCACACACCACAAGAGCTGGAACGCTCGGTAGTAGCCTAATAGGTGAAAGGCCTCCAAGTGTGTTTAAGTCTTTGTGACCTCGGGAGAGCCAGGGCAATATTCAGAAGGGCTGTTATGAGAACTTCAATTTCATCATTCCCTCTACGGTATCCAAGATCTTATTTTGCATGAGGCAGCCCTGTGATCATCTAAAACAAACCAATGCTACAAGTTATAATCAATCCAACTAACCCAAATTGAAGCTCACACAGCAATCTATATGTTGCAAGGCAAGGCTGAATGGGGCAAAGTAATACGGCACTGCTAGCGCCCGGACATCTGGACAGACGAGTGCGTCCGGACGCCTAGGCCTGCTACACACTCGCACCAGTGCCTGCTGCACGCACAGGCAGGGGACCACCCATGCCACTCCCCATGCTTCCTGCTTCAATTCCCACGGCCCTCCCTTCCCCGCCGCTCCAAGCGCTTCGCTACCACGCTGCTCCCCTCCGCGCCTGCTGCGCTAGCGCTCTCCCCTGCTTCCCGCGTGCACGTGGGGACCGCCTGCGCCCCTGCCGCCATCTTCCTCTGCTTCCCCTGCCCGTCGCTGAGCAGCGCTCAATCCCTCCGCTCCCCACGCACATGCACGATGCCCCAGCAACTGCAACAAGAGGTTCTGGCAGGTGGGGCATATTGCAACATGTGGAGCATCCCAATCTACTTTTGAAACATCCAGATGAAACACTTGCAACATATGTCCAAAACAGCTAAAACACTTGCAACATACATCTGAAACACTTGCAAAAACACCTGAAACACTTGAAAACATGTGTGTAGCAATTGCAAAACAACTGCAACATCCAGATGAAACAACTGCAACATACGTATCAAACACCTAAACACTTGCAACATCCAGAGCCACTATGCAGCATTCAGATGAAACACTTGATACATACATCTAAAGCACCTGAAACACTCAAAATATACGTTTGCAACATGTGTATAGTGTCATTGCAACATCCTAGATCTATTTTTGCAACAAACAGATGAAACATCTGTCCAGAACATCTGAAACACTTAAATCATGGTGTCGCCGGTAGCCACGACCTACCTAGTGAGGAACTGCACTAGCCAGCAAGCTCAGGTCAAGGGGACGTTGAGAACAACGGCCCAGCATACACCCAAGCGCAGGCGCACCGGCGGCGACCTCCTCTTGGTGGCACCGGGGTGGTGGTGGCTCGATGAACACCATAGCCACGATACATGAGGTGAGTTGGGGTGCGGCATGGGATTGGGGTGGGCGCGGCACGGGATTGGGCGTAGCGGAGGATGGCCGTGGTGGCAAGGCAGAGTCGGTGCGGGCGGACGATGCGCCGCATCTGCAACTGGCGGATTGCGCGGTGGAGACGGCCGCTATGAACAGATGGCTCGGTGGAAATGGCTGCCACTAACGATAGCGGAGAAATGTTCTGCGTTAGTTGGGAAGGTCATAGGCCGGTTGCCTAGGCTGATACGCAAGCCCAGTAAGCACAGCGTCCATCCGCCGAACACCCGTAAGCACAGCGTCCGTCTGCCGGACACCCTGACCCTATCATTATCGAAAGTAATATGATCCTGTGCATAGGACTATTGGAGCATTATGCTTGCTGCATATATAATGTAATCTAATGATACCACATCGTGACATAGGGCTAGTAAGTAGTAAGATTAGTAGGTACCTTAATGAAGGAGCAGATGTCGGCGGGGACCTTCCGGTGGTGGCCCTGGACGCTAGCACTGATGTTCGCACGAGATCCTAATGAACTGCAGGGTTATACAAGGGCTGGGTGGGCTCCTAATGGATAGGCACAGGGGATGCCAGATTGCCAGCACGGTGGACACCAGTAACCAACCACTAAAGAGAAGAGCCAGCCGGACGTGGGCTTCGGCCCATATAATATGATATGAAGCAGGCTCACAAGGCCCACTGAATGTCGAGGCCCATGAGCTGCTGAATTGGTGGACAAGCACACCACACTCCATGACATCACGAGAGAAATTGGGTAGGCAAATCTTATCACCTGCATACAATGATATATATGTGTCACACGCACCAGTAGAGAAACGACTTTTGATCCACTTCGAAATTTGGCTTTAGTTCCGGTATTTTTCACGTCCGGGACTAGAGAAACCTTTAGTCCCGGTTGGTAGCTCCAACCAGGACTAAAGATCCTTGCCCAACGGCTAGTGCGGCAGGCTTTTGCTGCAGAGGACCTTTAGTCCCGGTTGGAGCTACCAACCGGGACTAAAGGTTAACTTTTACTCCCGGTTGGTCACTCCAACCAGGAGTAAAAGTCTACTCCCGGCTAGAGGCTCCGTCCGGGACTAGAAAATCCTAGATTATATTACCCATTCCTCTCTCTCTCTCTCCCTAACTTCCCTCTCCCTCCCTCAGCCGCACAACTCTCTCTCTCGCGCAAGCGTGCGTGGATCGAGCGCGGGGGCGCGACGCACGAGGGCGTGGCACATCCGGCGGCGGTGCAGGGCCTAGAGCCCGGATGGATGCGGGGCGTGGCACCTCAGGCGGCGGCACGGCGACGCGGGGTCCCTCCGGCGGCAGCGCGGTTGCGCAGGGTTCCTCCGACGGCGGCACGGTTGCGCAGGGTTCCTCCGGCGGCGGTGCGGGTCTTAGAGCCCGGATGGCCACGGTCGTCCGCGGTAAGTCAGCTGCTGCTGCCATCCCATCTGCTGCTGTAGGCTACTCGTTGTTGTTGCCCTGTTGGTGCGCTTAGGTTGCTGGGTTAGCGGCTGGTATTTGAAGGTGCTCCAGTTAATCTGTTACAACCACGCTTGGCAGTGAGTTGAACCTCTTAATTTGCAGTAGTTCTCAGTCAATCGATTAGAGAATTTTGTTTAGCAGTGAGTCCCTCCTGTAGGCTGGTTGCCTTAGCGCTCAAATTTACAAAGAGGGAGACAGTAAGCTGGCAGAATTCGAGCTGTGGTCTGATTTTTTTTTTCTTTTTTCATCAGTTAATGGATCACACTGTATAGCTCTGCATATCCTAGTCATTACCATCTTTTCCACATCCGAAGTTGATTCACTTTGATCTGTTCAAAGAACAGAAATAAATAAATAAAATTATAGGCTGCAGCAACAGCTTTCACATAAATTATTAAATACATGTTTGAGCCACTTTTGGCTCGAAATTCTTTCTAGCAGTTTTTGAGAGTGAACATGGTTATTCAGGTGGCGGTGAACAAGCGAGCATATAACCCAATCTTCAACTCGATGCGCTGCCATTGGCGACCTCAGTGGCCAGGGAGCTCCTCTGGATGTGTTAGGGCATGAATGTACTTTAGATATGTCAGGTACTTGGATTTACACTTGAATTCCTAATTTTTATTGATCCCATTCTTAGAACTTTTTACTTCTAACTATATTCATAGTTGAAATTGTTATTATGGGATGCTTTAGTTCTATTTAGTTACAATATTTGTTCTGTTTCTATAGAAGAAATTTTTGGTGCTTAAAGAAATTAGGTGAATTTTGATCGGTAGGGCGCTGTGAAGCACACTTTATTTTCTAGTGTGTGTAAAGAGATGGCTGAATCTGTCATATTCTATTGTCTCTGTTCTATCCATGTGCTGCAAATATTAAGAGGAGCTAATCAGATGCTACATCTGAAATAAATTTCACGTGTACTATTTTTAGAAAATGGTGATAGTTTCTGAAGCATATACATAAGCATTATTCATGAATAATTTTTCTGGAGTTGCATTATTCATGATAGTTTCTGAAGCATTTATAGAAATTGCACGTGTTCTATCCATGTGCGTGTTACTGGATTATTCTTATGGTAGCTCTACTGTTGATTTTTTCTAGCCTCAGATTCAATGATTATTCTGAATCTGTAGCTATTCAAAAGATTTAGTGATTAAATGGGCAACATATAGAAGCAAATGTTAGTATATTATTCCATTATTTAGCAGTTCGCACTATATATTATTCTCATTTTTCAAGCGGGGCGGCGAGAACATCTTCGGGCCTTCTGCTAGTAGCTCTGAGATGTCTCCTAGTAGCAGCTGGCGTTGGAAAGGATTCCTGTGTCGCTTGCTATTCCTCCCTGCTTGTCAATGATCATAACAAAGCTGGTTCAATAACGATAGAACAAGGTGCAGAATTGAAAATAGAAACAAAAAAAGAAAAAAAAAGAAAACCTTTAGTCCCGGTTGGTAATACCAACCGGAACTAAAGGGCCGGCTCACGTGGCCAGACCGGGAGGCCTCTTTAGTCTAGGTTGGTATTACCAACCGGGACCCGGGCGAGAAACCGGGACTAAAGGAGGGATCCTTTAGTCCCGGATTCGTGCTCTCGGTTGAGAAACCGGGACCGAAGGGGTTTCCCAACCAAGAGTACAGCTTGTTTCTGTACTAGTGACACTAGACACTACATGTGTTGCTCAAAAAAAAAAACTAGACACTACATGTAGTGTTTATGTAGTAACGATTATGCTAGATATACAACATAGTAAGATGGACACTTATCAATGCCAGAAAACATGTTGACCGACACTTGTCAATGTAGGAAAACACATGGCGTCTTCTTGGAGGGTCCAACTTAGGACCATGTGTATAATTGTTTGTGTTTTCTACATATGACCCCTCTTCCATTCTAATCCTATTGGGGTTTATTCTCGAACGGGCCAAGATCGACCCAGTAGGGCACTGAATGATGGCACCGGAGTGGCGGGTGTCGTGAGTGAGTATGTGGAGTTGTTACTGGCGTGATAGGGTACGACTAAGGCAGGGCGTTGTGGAGCAGCCGCCATCGCCAGCGCAGGACGAGTTGGGAGGGGAGGGAGCCATCGCATCCGTCACCTTCTTATTTCGAGCGTATTTATATGATACTTGTTACTGAATTAATTGAAAAGGTTGCTCCAAATTCCTCATGCACCTAATCCTTCACTATAGTTAGGGTCTTAAAGCGTGAGCAGATTTGCTTATTTTATCTTTTTAACCTGCACCTTACCGTACGACACAATCAAAGGCCCCGTTCGCTGGTCTGAAACTTGGCTGAAACTAGCTGAAAACACTGTTCCGGCTGAATTGTTGTGAGAGAAAAACACTGTTCCGGCTGAAAAAAGAAGCCGAACAAGCTATTTTTAAGACAAGCGAACGGGCCCAAAACATAGACCGCATACACCTACTACAGCAGCAGCGACACAGAAGACCAAAGGAGAAAAGAGAAATGGATAGCGAGATTTCAACCACTGATGAGCAACCTGATATCTTTTGCTCTATTATTGTACCAAACGCCTCTTTTTTATATTTCTTACACTTATCAACAGTAATAAACAGATTGGTGAGGAGGCACATCGATCTCTAGTGACTTGTGTCTAGCAGGTGCTAGGGATTTAGCGCACTTATTGGAGGTGTTTGCCACTTTGATGTTAGTTGAATGTGGGTCTGAGTCGAGTTGTGGTTGTCTCAAAGGTGTGATCGTATCTAAACTATAGCTGTCTGGGTCTGTGTGTGCATTGTATTCTATGGGTTATTATTAATACAATGATACGCAACTCTCCTACATATTCGAGAAGAAATATATCTACAATAATATTAGTAAAGACGTACAGCGCATATTCATGCTATGATATTTGTAACCATCCTTGCTCGTCCTCTCTGTAAATTGTATAATCCCATGTATGATTGCAAGTAAATAAAAAGAAGAAGTGAGGTTCAAGATTTCGTCAATCAATTTGGTGGAAAGCTACAAGCAGGCTACCGATGTCTTGTTTTTTAGAACACGTGCGAGGCGTGTATCTTTATATATTTGAGAACACTTGCCTCCTTGAGGATACGCCGGTTGATCTCAGCCGATGTTGAGTTTTTGGTTTGTAAGAGCATCTCCAACAATGCTACTTAAATTGGACCCTTACTTGCATTGTCTGTTTGGAATAGCCACCTATTTTAATACTACTCATTTTTTGTGGTCTTCTCCAGCAACACTAGCTAAAACAGGCCTCCCAAATCTATGCTAGTAGAGAATGACATGTGAAACCCATATGTCATGCTCTTTGTTTCCTTGTCGCCATTGAAGAACTTGGCCATAGTCAGGAGACAGGGAAGGACTGCACCTGCCACCAGCGGGGAAGGGCCGTAGGCACCGGCCACCTATGTGGGTAGGGAAGGCACGCATCGACGACCAACGAGAAAGGGTCACAGGCCGCAGGCAGCCCAAGGAGGTGTGCCCGCGCTGGGAAGAGCCGCAGCCGCACCGAGGATGGCCGTGCCGCCTCCCGCGCTGGGCAAGGATATGTCGGCAAGGTGAGGGGAAGACATCGCGAGCTCACACGAAGAAGAAATAGAAAGGAAAATTTTGGGTTGTCGGATAGGTAGGGGGCAACAGGAATAGGTGGTGGGAGTAGAAAATAGAAGGCCAATAAATTTGGAAGGCCTAGTAGGAGGCTGCTGGAGTTGAGCTTTTAGTCTCCACTGCACAAATTGAGGATATGGGTCCATTGAGTAGTCACTAGTAGAGAAATGGGTTGTAGTCCTGGTTGGGAACTGGCTTTAGTCCCGGTTTCCCAACCGGGACTACAAATCTGGGACTAAAGGTTAGTCCCGGGTCACATAACCGGGACTAAAGGTTCATCCACAGGAGAAAAATAAACGAAATTGTAGGGAGACCTCTCTTGCGATGTGTGAGATTCGAACCCAGGACCTCTTTCCTCGTGCATAAACTCCTTACCAATTCAGTTGTACACCACATATGACAGGGTCCTGGACACTCTCCTTTTGAATTGACCTGTGGGGTACCTTTAGTCCCGGGTGAGAGACCTTTAATCCCGGTTGGCGACACCAACCGGGACTAAAAGGTCGACTTTTAGTCCCGGTTGGTATTACCAACCCGGACTAAAGGTCGACCTTTAGTCCCGGTTGGTAACACCAACCGGGACTAAAGGTGGCCTGCTGCGAAAGCGTGCTGGGACAGGGGTCTTTAGTCCCTGTTGGTAGCTTCAACCGGAACTAATTCTTTCTTTACTCCCGGACCTAAAAAATACCAAGACTAAAGCCCAAAATCGAAGCAGATGAAAGGTCATTTCTCTACCCGTGAGTGTTGCTTGAGATGCTCTAGAGGTTCTAGAATTACACGTTTTTTTCCCTTTCGGTGAAGAGATGATCATAAGAATCCTTTTGTATAGTAATCTAGATGTGATGCCGATCCCCTGCGGCGCTGTGATCCACCAATCAACAGTTGTGTTGCGCCCAGTGCCGGCCCTAGGGGTAGGGCACGAGGTGCGACGGCCGAGGGCCCAAGTGGAGGAGGGGCCCAAGCCCAGGTATACATACCCCCAGGTCCTATAATTCTTTAGGCATTAGCAAACTAATAAGAAGAGAGACATAGAACTGGTCAAACGACCCAAAAAGACAATATCGACATTTCTTTGCTAGTTTCCTTTCTCCACGGCCCTCGGGTAGAGAGGAGGCGAGGAGTCACGCTGCACACAGCACACTCTGATCGTGAGTTCGCGACGTGCGCCTTACACACGTCACCGCGAAGAGCTAGACTACTGGAGACACGGACACAGCGCACGAGGACGGCGACCAGGCAGGGCTCCACGACGACGACATCTTGATTCTTGGCTTCTTATGAATTGCGATCACCGATCTATTATTTAGACCCAATGTATTTTTTCCTTTTTATTTTTAATCCAAATTAATTATTTATATAGTATTTCAGATTTCTAGTACTTTGTACCTATATAGTCATATTTTTTTCTAATTTAGGTATTAGAATTTTAGAATGTTACCTAAGAAACATTTGTCATGGGTGAGAAAAGAAAACGAATATATTGCTTTTTTTAATCTACATTGTTCCTCGCTAATTATTATACAACTACAAATATATTGCTTAATCTATATTGTTCCTCAATAATTATCAGACATGTTAAATTAAAAATATATTATTGAATTTATTTTTATTTTGCAAGTAAAATTAACGTCTATATATTATAAGATTTTATACATGATCAAGCGGAGCTGTTGCGACGAGATCGCCAGAGGGCCCTTAAAATTCTAGGACCGGCACTGGTTGCGCCCTAGGCCCTAGCTCTATATATATAATATAAAAGTATGTACATTGCATTGCTCCGGACAGCTCTCGTCACAAGCTCGATCACCAAGTTAGTTGTTACCCGGCCACCATGGACATGGAGCTCCTCCTCTTGTACGCCCCATGCTGCCTGGTCCTCGTCCTCTCCTCCCTGTACCTCCTCGGCCTCTATGCCGACAGCCGCCGTAACCTTCCTCCTGGTCCCCGGCCGCTGCCTCTCGTCGGCAGTCTCTTTTCCCTCGGCGCCCTCCCGCACCGCTCCATGGCGCGCCTCGCGGAGTGCCACGGCCCAGTGATGGCCCTCCGCCTTGGCACGGTCACCACCATCGTGGCCTCGTCCGCGGACGCCGCCCGCGACGTCCTCCAGCGCCACGACGCCGCCTTCTCGGGGCGCTCGCTCCCGGACAGTACCCACGCGCTCGCGCACTACACGCACTCCATGGTGTGGCTCCCCACCAGCAGCCCGCGCTGGCGTGCGCTCCGCAAGGTGTGCTCCGGGGAGCTCTTCGCGCCGCACCGCCTCGACACGCATCAGTCCCTCCGCCGGGACAAGGTGCGGCAGCTCGTTTCCCACGTCGCGCTGCTGGCGCGTGATGGCGCGCCAGTCGCCGTCGCCCGCCTCGCCTTCGTCACCGCGCTCAACCTGCTCTCCTCCACCATCTTCTCCACCGACCTCGCTGACATCGACATCATCGACGACGACAGCGGCTCGTCGCCATCGTCATCGTTTAAAGGCGTTCTCGCGGAGCTGAACGCCACCGCGGGGTTGACGAACGTGTCGGACTTCTTCCCCGAGGTGGCGCGGTTGGACCCGCAGGGGCTGAGGAGGCGCATCGAGAGCCTGTTCCAGCGGCTGCACGCCATGATGGACAAGCAGATCGAGCGCCGGCTGCAGGATCGCGTCGCCCCCGCCGCCGCCGCCGGTCCCAAGAAAGAGAAAGACTTCCTGGACGTGCTGCTGGACTACCGCGGTGCCGAGGACGGCCGGGGCTTCGATCGTCAGACGCTCCTGTCGTTGCTGTCGGACCTATTCAGTGCCGGCACCGACACAAGCGCAGCAACGGTAGAATGGGTGATGGCCGAGCTGCTACTGAATCCATCCTCCATGGCGAAAGCTCGTGCCGAGCTCGCGCAGGTGATCGGCTCCAAACCGGAGGTCGAGGAGTCCGACATTGCGCAGCTCAAGTACCTCCAGGCCATCGTGAAGGAGACGTTCCGCATCCATCCTCCGGCGCCGCTCCTGCTTCCGCACCAGGCCGAGACGAGGACGCAGATCCGAGGCGGCTACACGGTGCCCAAGGGCGCACGCGTCGTGGTGAACGTGTGGGCGATCGGCCACGACGGCAAGGTGTGGCCCGAGCCGGACAAGTTCATGCCGGAGAGGTTCTTGGTAGCAGAGGACGACGAGAAAGCAGTCGACTTCCGCGGCCGAGACTTCGAGCTCTTGCCGTTTGGGTCCGGGAGGAGGATGTGCCCGGGGATGCCGCTGGCGCTTCGCATGGTTCATCTCATGCTCGCGTCCTTGCTGCATCGCTTTGAGTGGAGTCTTCTTCCTCCGGCTGATGATGACAAGAACGAGCTGGACATGACTGAGAGGCTTGGGCTCAACCTGTCGATGGCTACACCACTGCAGGCTATGGCGACTCCAGTTTAAATCAATCAATCGTACATCATGTTTATATGTTTGGATCATCTAGTAGTGAATCCAGTGGGTGAGTTCTTTTTTATTTGGGACAATTAGTGACTTAGAGATTCAGAGGGAGTAGGAAACAGAGAGAGAAAGGGAAAAGTGTAGGAACGTCTGACCGTTGGAGGGGTTGGAGGAGTTCCCTGTCTTCGGCTAGTTCGCCAGTGATGATCTGCGCTAGGGCAGCGACGGGCGATGAAGTAGCGGTGGAGACCGGCGGTGGTGGTTAAGGCAGTGGCGCTTCCCGCCGCTGGCAGTGCCACCCTCTGGATCGGATTAGGGTTAGGACCGTGGGGCTGTGGCGGCGGTGAACCTCGTACCGTGTGCCGTTTGCCCCACCTCCTCTTTATAGGCACTGTGCGACGAGGGCCCACTAGCTATGAGATGGCTGGACGTCCCCGATCAGGACGCGGTCAAGGGGTCCGTCTCGACCGTTGGGTCAAGACGGATGAGATCAATTCTAACATTCTCCCCCTTGATCTCAACTCATACTTTGACCTTAAACTTTGACTTTAATCCCTTTCGCTTTTATTTGTTCCATCACAGATTAGTGTATAGAGCATGCTTCATCGTCACGGTCAATCGCCGATAGACTTAACAGCTACAATACACATCTCTCTTCTGAAACAGATTATTTAACTTTGGGCCCTTTATTGTCCGGAAATCATAGGCTATACCATAAACCCATGTCGACTGTGTGTTCTCTAAACACACTGGGTGGTAAGCCTTTTGTACGCGGATCCGCAACACTTGCTTGTTGCTTTTATGTTCAATATTTTTAGTATGATTCCGGACTTTCTCCTTCACAACGTACAACTTTATCGTCAATGTGTTTGGCAGCACACTTGACCCGTTGTTATAGGAGCGAACTACTTAAATGGTTATTGCTGTTGTATACCATTATCAATTCCGGGTGTTAGTTCTTTTAACCACTTCGCCTGTCCTTTAAGCCTCATATCAAGCTATACTGTGGGTATGCATCCTTGAAGACACCACAACTGTTTCTTTGGAGCTTTTCCACAATAAAACTCCAACTGCGAGTGTTAGCTACTATGTGGGTTTCACTAAACATCTCGCCAAAATTTAACATTTGTACCCACAACTATTTGAGAGTACTTATTCTTTCTCACTCACCATGAGGTCTATAAATCTTTGCACAATTGCAAAACATTCTCAACTCCATTCCAGTGATCTATATCTGGACTGGACTTCTGCCAAAAACATCCCGGATACATAAACTGTGTAAGGGTAAGTTCTTGCTTATAAGCATTCAGTAAGCTTCCAATAGCTGAAGCATATAGGACGTCCATTTGATCGATCTCACATTTATTCTTGGAACATTGAAAGTTCCGAAAACTATTACCCTTGACTATAGGAACAGGCACAGGTTTATTCACATATATACTTTATTTCTTTAGAATCTTCTCTAAGTATACACTTGAGATAGTTCTAATACCCCTTTTCCTTTTATCTCGGTAAGTTCCAATTCCTGGAACGATTGATGTTTTACCAAGACCATTCTAATTGAAACTTGAGGACAAGAACTGCTTCTTCTCCAACAGTAGATTAACACCACTACTAGCGAGTAAGGTGCTACCCACATGCAGGATTAAAAAAATAAATTTCCCATGTTTAAACTTTGCATAAATACAATTGTCCTCTACATTCTCTTTAAAACCCAAACTTTCTTATTGTCCTGTCGAGCTTCAAGAATCACTATCTTGAAGCTTACTTTAATCCATAAATGGATTTCTTTAGGCAACATCCCTTTACGTTCTTTTCCTTCCACGACAAAACCTTTTGAGTTATGCCATATAAACTTTTCCATACAAATCCCCGTTGAGGAATGTGTCTTTACATCCTTCTGATGTAACTGTAAATCGTAATGTGCCATTAATACCATTATGATTCTAAAAGAATCCTTGCATGCTCATTATAATCTATTCCTTCTCTTTATGAAAATCATTTCACCACAAGTGGCGCTTTATCGCTTTCCATATTCCATTTGGATATCTTTCTATATTCCCTTTGGAGTCACCTTTGCCTTGTAGACCCATTATAGCCTACTGTTTTGGCTCCATTAGGAATTTCTTCTAAATCCCAAACATCGTTGGTATTTATCGATTTCATTTCATGTTCCTTTGCTTCTTGCCATTTAGACGAGTGAACGCCTATCATGGCTTCTTCAAATGAGGTGGAATCACTCTCTATTTGAATTTCTTTCTTAACTTTTACTTCTTAGTCACCAGAAATATCTGATTTTCTTATTCTTTGAGACCTTCTAGGGTCTCGTGGCACTTCTTTCATATGGGGCTATTGTTACTCTTCATTGCCAAAAGGCAATTGTTCTATAGCCTCCCGTATCATAAGATCCTTGTTTAGTTATTCATCTTCTTTAAGAGCTAACATCAGTTGTTGTATATGTCATACAACATCAACATGTATTAAGCAATTTGTTGCTCTAAAACACTGTAGTGGATACGTAATCCCACTTCTATTCAAGCTTTAGGTATCTACATACCATGCTCCCCCAGATTACTCCATCTTGTGTAAATATGGTGTATCTTCAAATTTCTTATTTTGGGTTTAATCTGTCAAAAAACTCATACGGCGCGTTTAGCACCGCCTTGATGACTCTGAACTCGTCCAGTATGAATACTAGCCGACTATGCTATCTTCCCATCGGAACTATAAAAAGTCCAGGAATTTAGCTATTTCTTTACTTTAGGGGTATCGTTATTATGACCGTCTTACTCCCTCAACGATCACATTCATCTTTTATAGATCACTTTTACCTTCAATGCATAGTATGCATTGCATTATCTGAAGTATGGGGAAGTATCTTTCTTAATCTTACATTTCTCCCCCTCGAAATGTGGTATGAACTTTTCTACCACAATTTCGAAACATTTAGAACTCTTGTGAATGAGGAAACTTTGATTACTTACTTCATCCACATGATTACATCATGCAAACAAAATTCGTATGGGAGTACATTTTCCTCATTACACTTCAAAACTCAACATAGTCTATTATTATCAATACTTCTGCAAGTCACACTTGCATATCTTTCTTATCTCTTGGTTAACATATGTACTATGCCAACTTTACCCCGCCATACGGGTATTTTCTCAAACTTTTCCCGCCATGCGAGATATTCCTTTGAACGAACATAATTGACAGGATTGGCTCGTGTTCAATCATCAAATCCAGAAATAAATCCGAATATTCTTTTAACATACATGTTTAATCCAATGTTAATCAAATTAAACATGTATATGACTTTTACAACTCTCATAAGTGAAACTGAAAATAAATTCTTCTCCACAGAGAGTACATAAAAGACATTTCTCAATGAAGACTCTCATTGATCTATCTCTTTTCTTGGATCAATATCTTAGAATTCTTTTCTTTTGAAGCCATTCTTTAAAGAGAACACAGTCCCTTAACCAATGACATTCTTTCATACATAACTTTCCCTTAGGCATTTCATCATCTGAGTCACAAGTACCCAGCTCATTTCTCTTTCTGCCTTCAAGAATGAAAGCATGTAGGTCTTTTGTCTGAAAAATATTCAACAATAATGCTCATTAAACTTTGAAAACTTTATGTTCTATTCTATATCACCGTTGGGCAGAAATAGAATAAAACATCATTCTTCTACATTAATTCCACATCACCGTTGGGCAGAAATGGAATAAAACATAGAACTGCTCCTCAAAATTAAATTCTCCCGTTGGTTCGAATTTAATTAGAAGACAATCAACTTCATTGCAGCGGAAACATAAAAATACATTTATCTAGTTTAAGAGCATTCCTTGAACTTTATCTATTCTCTGAAAATTGGTCACTTTGATGCAAAATTCATCAGAGATTTAAACTTTAAACATAAAACTCATAGAATTATAATATTGTTATCATCAACGTTGGTCAGAAAATAACAATACCATAATTTGACTTTAAACTTAAACTCATAAATAAACTTATAATATTGTTATCATCAACGTTGGTCAGAAAATGACAATATTATAATTTATCTTAACTATCAACCGACTATTCCTCCAATTAAAAAAAAATTCCAGTTGGTTCCAATTTTAACTGGAGGATAAACTTTTCATCATTAACTGAATAACTATAACTGCTCTTCAAATTAAATTCTCCCGTTGGTTCGAATTTAATAAGAAGACAACATCTTTAACTTTGCAGCGGAAACTTGACAAAATTTCTTTATATACTTTTCAGAAGCATTTTACTATACTTTTCTACTCTCTGGAAAATCTAACACGTTGGTGCAATTTTACCAGAAATTTAAACCTTCAAATTGATCAAAATTCATTCAAATAAATAAAAGCATCTCCTTGTTCATTTGGCCCGAAGGCCTGCTTGGCCCGAAGGCCTGAACACTTGTTCGGCCCAGCAGCCGCTCGCGCAGCGCGCACCCGCGCCCAGGCCGCAACCTGGGCCTGGGCCGGGAAAGTGGCATCCCGCCTGGGCCGCTTTCGACCTGACCGAGCTCAGCCGTCGATGGAGATCGGACGGCCGTCCGCGCTCAGCGGAGGATCAAAAGGCACCAGCGGCCGCCGTTCCCCTGAAACCCTAGTTCAATTTCTTTCCCCTTTCTCTCTCGCACGCCTCACGCGACAGCCGCGGTTGCCGTCGGCGCCGGTCGGGGCGGCCGTCCTAGCCGGTGAGGAAGACGCCGCCTGGAGTGGTCCCAGCGGCGGCTCCCCCCCTCTATTTTCTTCCCCTCCTCCTTTCTCTCTCGTGCCGCACTCAGAGGAGCAGCAGTGGCCCAATGGCCGATCGGAGGAGGAGTCGGTGGCGGCGCCGCCGCCAGTCCCCTCGCCGGTGCGCGCGCCCACCGCAAGGTGGACGCGCCGTCGTCGAGCGGTTTGGTGGTGGTGCCCTTTACCGCCGAGCCCGAGGCGTGGCCACGCGGCGGCGTGACCACGACGGTCGGCGGTGTTCCACTTCCCCGCGCGACGTCCAGTGCGACAGCAGGCGGTGGTGACGGCGCAGGGGATCCCCAGGTAGGAGAAAAACCCCTCCTCCTTTCTCTCTGGATTCGAGATCACAGTTAGGGGTAGGGTTACGGTCTGTTCTTTCCCGATCCGATCCGGATCGGTCAATCTTTCTCTTTCTCTTTTCTTTCTTTTCTTTGCCCCGAGATCTTGTTGCGGGTTTAGGGTTCGGATCAAGCGGTCTTGAAGCCGAGCCCCTTCCGTCTTCACCCAGCTAGGGTTAGTGTCTGTTCTTTGTTGAAACCGTGTGTCAATCTCATCCCCACTTTTCCCGTACCCTATCTAGGGTTAGGGTTCGTTTTGCTTTTCTTTCCCCGATCCAGATCCACATACTAAAACCCGCTCCGATACCATTGTTTATATGTTTGGATCATCTAGTAGTGAATCCAGTGGGTGAGTTCTTTTCTATTTGGGACAATTAGTGACTTAGAGATTCAGAGGGAGTAGGAAACAGAGAGAAAGGGAAAAGTGTGGGAACGTCTGACCGTTGGAGGGGTTGGAGGAGTTCCCTGTCTTCGGCTAGTTCGCCGGTGATGATCTGCGCTAGGGCAGCGACGGGCGATGAAGTAGCGGTGGAGACCGGCGGTGGTGGTTAAGGCAGTGGCGCTTCCCGCCGCTGGCAGTGCCACCCTCTGGATCGGATTAGGGTTAGGACCGTGGGGCTGTGGCGGCGGTGAACCTCGTACCGTGTGCCGTTTGCCCCACCTCCTCTTTATAGGCACTGTGCGACGGGGGGCCACTAGCTATGAGATGGCTGGACGTCCCCGATCAGGACGCGGTCAAGGGGTCCGTCTCGACCGTTGGGTCAAGACGGATGAGATCAATTCTAACACATCATGCATATCGTTGTGTACGTGTGTGCACACACTGGATCGGATGTGGTGAGTGGCAAGATAAGCTAGCCGTGGTGACGACCGACGTGGACTTTACTTTCCACCTCCATCTTTTTTTTTAAATAACATGTGAAATGAAGAATCAGCCACATATCTATATATTTTTAGTTCACAAGGATCATACCCGTGTGCGTTGCAACAAGAATAAAATAATGCCACGATAATTCGGACGTGTGTTGTATTGTTACCGAAGATGATTTTAGAGTGTGACGTTCATAACATTCCGTTTGTACTCAATTCTATCACTCTTCACGGAGCATGAACAATTAGAACTAGGACGCTGTGCGGGATGGTTTCAAGTCGCGTTAGTCAGTGTGCGAACTGTAAGCGCAACTTTAGTATCACCTCGTTGCCACAACTCAAGGGAACACAACTTAGAAACGAATATACTATGGCTTCAAATTCCTCATAATAACACGCAAAGTGGGGCCAATTTGGACTTAGTCGAGCCTAATTGGGCTCTCCAGCCTATTCAGCCCAAACTTTTACATTTAGTTAACTTTTCGTTTTTTAATCTCATATAGGTTTATGCTCATGTGTTACGATGAGAAAAAATGGAGCAATAACAATTAGCATAGAAACAAGCGCGAACACATGTGTCTGTCCGAATGCCCGCGGCTGCTCCACCCCGTTCGCTTGGATTCACGCGCCGCCCACGCTAGCTACGTTTTCCGCGCTCGCATCCGAACTGCCTACTCGGATGAGTCACCCCTGCCTCTTCCGCACTGGCGCGGTGCCCGTCTCTTTCAGGACGCTCGGAAGACTCGCCCTCGCCTCTTGCACAACAGCACCGCGCGGCCTGTGCCTCCTCCACACACCGTAGGCGGCAGCCTGCGCCTCCTCCACGTGTCGGTGGCCGTGGCTTCGCCCTGCCCGCCTTCATGGACACCAACGCCGGCGGTCTGCACTTGTAACATGAAACACTCCAATGCAACATACATTTGAAACAGATAAAATATTTGGGACATATGCTTGCAACATGTGTGTAAAACATATGCAACATCCAGATAAAACAATTACAACATGAAAAAACACTTACTGCAACATAAGACTGAAATAGCCGAAACATTTTGAACATAATGTTCAACATATGTGTGAAAACATATACAACATCCAGATAAAAAATGATTGCAACATACGTCTAGAAACAAATGAAATATTTTGAACAAACGCTTGCAACAAGCTTCTGAAACACGTGCAATGTATGCAACATGTGCAACATCACTCGATCTACTTTTGCAATATCCATAAGAAACAACTGCAACATATCTTTAAAACGACTAGAACACCAGAAAATATACATTTGCAACACAGGGGAGGGGAAAGACTAGGCTGGTCAGTTCCAGCCGTCAGGGTCGGAGCCGGCGGCGAGTGGCGGTGCACGAGCACCACCGCCACCTGCGCCACCAGTACCGGGCTTGGCTCGATGGCGATAGTGGGGGATGGGGGGCGAGGAGCGCCATGGCTGCCGGGGTGGGGGAGCTCGGTCGGTGGGGTGAGAGAGGGTGCCGCCGGGGTGGCGGAGGGCGCCGCGCCAGGGCGGAGAGAGCCGCCCACTCCCCCTGCAACACCGCCGCACCACCTCCATGGATCTTGCTGGAGGCAAGTGGATCTCGCTCCTGCTCCATGGATCTCGCCGTGTTGGGGTGAAGGCCGCCGGATCTGTGGGCATTGGGGGCTCCCGTTAGGGGAGGACGCGGGGAGTTAGTGTGGGATGAGGAGCGTGGAAGGGGTAAGGGCGGGAGCGGAGCAGAGCGGAGCGAAGCTGCTGGAGTTGATTTTGTTTTTTTAGAGAGCGGCGCATGTGGAGCGAGGCATCCAGCCTTCCAGACGTCTTAATGATAGCATTGCCGATTTCTAAGGTCACATTTCAAATCATGCATGCCACCTTCAGGTTCCGCTAGAAATGGATCCTGAAAGCCTTGTACCCATCACCAGAACAAGAAATAAAAGAAAAACCTAATGTAGTACGTCTTCCTTCGCTCAAAACATTGGACCTTACATTAACACAAAGTTGTACTGGCACATCTAATCAACCTATAATGGTTGCATGTCCCCATCATGTAGATTAGCAAAGCACATCTACCTAATATGAGAAATTTAACAGTATATGAAAAAAAAATGCATACCAGAAATGTGATTTCCGGCATGTGTTGGTTATATGTAGCATGTTGAAGATTATTTGAACCACTCAGCGGCAATGCTCCAAACGAGGCCTGATCAACACCTTCTTTTTTTACTTGAAGCCATACTAATTCTAACAATGCTCCAAACGAGGATTGCTCTTTTACTCCTTTGACGTATCTGGAGACAAAATAAAGTGAGTCATACAAAAATCATACACAAATTAGTTATACAAAGCGAGTTTGGGCTTTTACCGGATAGGCAACAGTGCTAGCCTGCTAGGTTGGACTACCAAACAGCCTTTCTATTTGGGCGGACGAGCTGAACCCAGATGGATGGCGTCGCGAGCTCCATCTCCTTCTCCCTCCCGTTCGTCGCGAACTCATCTCCTTCTCCCTCCCCCTCCTCGGAGGTTGCAGCGGCGTTGTCCTCGTCCCCAGCCCCGGCTCTCCGGATCTGGGTGGGCGAGCTCGGGATAGGGGAGGTGGCGGCCATGGCGAGCGAGCTTGGGCCTAGGGAGGTGGCGGCCATAGCGGGCGAGCTCGGGCCCAGGGAGGCGGTGACCATGGCAGGGTGAGCTGGATCTGAGCTGGTGCCGGCCAGGGCGAGCTGGTGGCGGGCGGCAACCACGCAGGGCAGGGTGGTCGAGCTGGGGCAGAGCTATGGCGAGCCGCAGCGCAGGAGGAAGAAGATAACGAAGGGAAAAAATAAAGAGGATGACAGCTGGGCCCCACTAACGGGGGTGTCAAAATGTCATCCATTCTATCCCTCTCCACCCTTCCAACCAAACAAAAATTTGAGTTCAACCCACCCTCTTAACCAAACACGAGATGGTCTCATCCTAGAAAACTGGGTTAGACCCATCCCAACCCACTTGGTCCCCAAATCAAACACACAGTAAAAGCTTTTTGACGTGGCTTTGGTTGAACCTTCCCATGGACTTACCTAAAAGCCCTACCAAACATACACGAGGAACGCCTCCTAAAGCTAAAAACTATTGAAACCGTGGTTATTTTTCTCATGGGAAGCCGAGACCACAAAAACATGACTTCCCCTACCTCATATGTGGCTTCCATGCTCCTAGAAATAGTATTCATCAAGTCCGAAGATGCCACTGACAACTTGTGTATAGAAGTCGAATAAAAGAGCATTTTACACATTTGATGTCTCCCACCTATTCCTCAAAAAATAGAAGAATTGTTTTTTCAAACTTTTTTCAAAATAGTTTTAGATTCACCAGAAAAAACTGCTTTTATATTTAAAAAAAAGTTAGAACCAAAGGCGTTTTTAGAGAAACTAAAAACCCTACCAAAAGAGGGTCTTAATGACAGTGCCAAAGAGGCATGTGACCGTGACTCATCTCAGTAGTGCCCACACGCTTTCTACCAGGGGGTTTATTGAATGAATGAGCTAGAATCCATGTATTCGAGCAAAAAAATTGAATGCTCCAGTCCATCATATATTAAGTAGAGAAAATTCCCTATTTAGCATCACAGAATGACATGCTTCCATGTATAGCATCCAAAGATTAATTTTTCCCAATATAGCACTGGGTTTATTTTTGGTCCCCTATCTAGCACTACCGTCAGTACAGACCACTAACACCGTTAATTGGCAGCGGAAAAGTCCATTATACCCGTATTTCACTCTGTACAGATCATTTGCAATGGATGTTTCATCTGTATAGAAGCAGGACATTTGCAATGTGAACATCAGCCCCTTTTTTGGCCAGATTATTTGTTTTCAACAATAAACAATTTTTAACAACATTTTTTTTTGACCAATGTATTGCAACAGCAACAGCTTACATGAGATCTCTATATACATTAGCAACTATAGATTGCTTAAGCCACACAGACCACATAGGTCGCATATATATCAAGTATCCAAGTTCACATAAAGAAGACCACAGAAAACTATACATATTACATGGTAAGACTGAGCCTTCTTTTGCTCCTAGTGCTCATTGCCGGGCTAGGAGGGACAACAATTTTGCTTTTGCTTCTTGTGCCCATTGCAGGGCTGTCAAGTGATTTCATGAGAATTTTTTGTATGTCATTCTTCATTTTTCCCTTTGCCTTTGGTTTGGACTTGACGTTGTCTTGGATGCATGTCCTGCAGCTGAGTTAGTGTGGTCACCCTCTATGCTCATGGGCTCAGGTTCATTGGACCCTTTTTTTTTGACCTACAATTGTGCATGTACAAGTGGTCACCCTCTCTAATGAGTTAAGTTTGACAAAAAAAAATTCTGGTACAAGGTGGTCTGTACTAAAATGCTCATAAAACAGAATACAAATCAGAGTTTACCTTGTTGAGCCTGCAGAAGATGAGGTACTGCGTTTTCCTTTCTTCGTAGTTGTAGGTTCAACACTTTGGCTGTTTTCAAAAGTGGAAAACTTTAGCTGTGAAGAAATGAATGCATTGACTAAAAAAATTACAAGGACAACAGAAATACCTTGCTGAAGCTCCGGAAGATGAAGTGTTGTGTTTTCCCTTCTTCTTAGTTGTATGTTCGACACCGGGACTGTTTTCAAAAGTATACAAGTAAAATTTTGGTGAATCAAACCATCTACTATAAAGTACAAGAAGGAGCATATAATTACCTTGTTGAGCCTCTGGAACATGAGCTGCTACGTTCTTCCTTTTTACTAGTTGCAGGCTCCAAAATTTGACTGTGGCAATGAAGAAAGGTACTGAGAAAAAAAAGCTTAGGCATGTACAAGCATAAAAAATGCTAACCATGGTGGGAAAGACATGCAGGCTGCTAGTGTGTCATCCTCTAAAGCCAAAAGGCCAGCTTCTATAGCTGCTTTCGTGCGTCTTTTCCTCTTTTTGGGTGGTCCCCTATAAGGAGCAAAGTTAAAGTCAGCATTTTACATCTTCTTATAATGATCATGCAACAAAATGTGAACATATTAGACAATTTGTTACCTCAATTCTCTCATAGCTTCCATGTCCTCTTTGCTGCTATTTTTGCAATTATGTCAGTGATGTCCGTAATCCTTACAAATAGGCACTTGTGTAGGGCCTTTTTCATTTTTTTCTCGGTACAACCTTTGAACCTCACGTTCTTTCTCCTACCAGATGTAGGTTTCAATAGTGGCGGATGTAGGAAAAAAATCATGGGTCCCTTTAGGCCACTGAGACTTGTCAGGCATGCCAGGGATTAGTTCACAATAAGCTACTCTAAATTTCTCAATGGAGTAATACAAGTCCACATAATTCTCAAGAGAGGCACTACGTAGTGATGTGATGAATGTTATAGCATGTTTACATGGAATACCAGAAACTTGCCATTGTCTGCAAGAGCATGTCCTATCCTCTAAATTCACAACAAATCTAAAACAAGTACCTCCTAATGCAGTAACTTCACCAACGTGTTATGAGCATTCAAGCACTTCCAGCTCTAGTTCTCTACTCCTTTCATTCAACCTTTTGATTATGTGGGGTAGAATCAAACCTTCTAACTTCTTTGACACTTTCCTCCTTTGGTTCCACTTGATCATAATCAATTGTCTAATCTTATCCATAAAGTCATCTAAGTTCATGGACTTATATTGCTTAATCCAATTGTTAAAAGACTCTGCCAAGTTGTTAGTTACATAATCCACCTTGGACTTGGTTGAAAATTGACTCCTAGTCCACAACTTCTTATGCCAATTCCTAAGATATGCAGTTGATGCTGGGTTTGCTTTCTTCATAGCAAACCAATGCTTCTCAAATATATATTGCTTCCATAAATAAGCTACTGCCCAAAGGTGATCATTGGAGGGTCTTCTTTGTCATGTTCTATATCTGGGACATGATCTTCCTCATAGTCTGTGTCCACCAGCTCATCAGCAACCTCAGTTTCAAATTCAGACTGTGAGTCAAGATCCTCCTCATCCTCCGTACCCTCCTCATCAGGACCAGAATCATTTTCCATTCTTTGGCGCCCAGAATAAAGGATCACATTTAGAGCATGTATAGGTTCATTGCTTGCCAAGTACATAGCCTCCTCATCGACCCTACATGTTCATTCTCGGGCGATGGATTATCTAAATATGTGTCCTCTGGTTCAGCAGAAGGATTCTGCATGGGCTGCCCTTGGTCCTCGTAATGCCAATGAGTGAGAGGCTCATATGGTTCAGATGGATGAGAATATGCTATGAACATGTCCACAACCTTTGTTTTCTTGTGTTTTTCAAACATTAACATCAAATCTTGGTTAGTTTTAACTTCTGGGAAGGTTTTTGAATCATGGTCATGGTGTGCAATTTTCATATATCCAGGAGGGTACTGATCTACGATTGATTCAACTAAATCTTGAAATTTAGTGAGATCAGAATCAACAACTTTCTCAAAACAAAAGCATCTGACATCTTTCCTAGCTTTCTTAGGGTTACCAAGGTGTTTCATTTGTAGGATATAAGTTGAATTTGGATCAAGAGATGGATGAAACCTGTGAACCAAATAAAACATCTTAAACTATGAGTAATTATACCAACAGTTGAAAGGGCATCAACAGCAAGAACACAATGAGCAGATGATGGGAACTCACCTGTCCAACAATGTGGCCATGCCACACCTTCGAACGCCGCCGGGTGGCACCTCTGCTCGTGTGCTTGGGCCGTGCAAGGTTGCACACGCGCCTCCGCTGGGGCTGTGCGGGACTACGCACGTGCCGCCGCCGGGGCAGTGCGGGGATGCGCACGTGCCTCCGTCGAGGCTGCGACAGGCTGCGCATGGGCTGCCGCCACAGGCGCTCCTGCTTGGGCCATCACTGCTCGGGCCGGCCCCGCCGCACGCGCCGTCGCCGCAGCCGGCGCCACTCAAGTCACCCCCGCCCGAATCCATGCCCCCCGGATCCACAGGAAAGGGCTCCTCGCTAAGAGGCAAGCCACCGCCGCCGGCCATCGCTTTGGTGCGGTGGGAGTCACAATAGGGTTCGAGAGAAGAGAGAGAACCGACAGCTTAGGACCGTGACCTGTTCGTAAGGGTATTTTGGTCTATCCTTCGATTATCTGACAAGCACAAAATGGTATACCCTAGGAGATCTGGCGGTAGTGCTAAATAGGGAACAAAAAACAAACTCAATGCTATATTAGAAAATTTTAATCTTCGGATGCTATAAAAGGAAGCATGTTATTTTGTGATGCTATATAAGTACTGAGGTAATCTGGCTTTATCTCACATCAAAAGCAGTAAGATGTGTCATTTGATTTTTGCAGTTTCATGTCTCCTGCTGCCAGGACATCCTTCGCCGTATTGTTAAACGTCATTGGTAAACCAGTGTGCAACTACAGCAGAAGTCAGCTATTGGGCCAATATAATACAAGACAAAATCCACAATATGGTGCATGCTTACACATGCCCTGTTGCCCCCCTGTATATTTCGTGAATGGAGTAAGATTGTGAATCCAATTTACTACAGAAATCATAAAACCTGCATTCACATCTATCACTCTATCAGATCTCATATCGACAACATAAATAATCAAACAATTCCATGATCCACAGCACCGTCTAAAGACATGTACGAAGAGGTGCCAGCCACTCAGAATGTGACCCCAAGTAAGTCGCTCTTCGCACCATTGTCAAACCATTGTCTGAACAAACTGAAATATTCCCAGCACTAAGATGAAAGCAGATGCTTTTAAGGGGTCTTGGGCATATAATCTGTCACTAAACTTTTGTTTCCTCGATCGGTACCTCTATCTTCCCTGTACTGTTTGTTGAAGCGTTGGCCATGCGACCTCCTCATCATTGCTGTATCCATTGATAAGAAAATCAGTGCAGTTCCTCTGGCAACCTCGACTGTAAGGATTTCTGAAACGCCCATCAGGCCCTCGAAGATATGTGTAGCGAGATCGATTCGCTACCTCATTAGTTGTCATGTTCCGTGCTATCTGCAATGAATGGGTGAAGCAAACACGTTATGAAAATGAACCCATTGAAGCGAATATGCCGTGCGGGTATGTGGCCGAACTTCCATTTTGCTACTTCTAGCAAACTGAGTTCAACGAAATTGTGCTGTTCGGTTTCACAATGATAGAAACATACTCTCTAAACAGCCTAGCTACAAATCTTATGAGGCACAAAATAGAAACTGTATGCTCTTTTGCTATTCCCAATGTCCAAAGTAGCACAGAGCATGAGACCACAATTTGATCATACAGCATAGAGACAAATATAATGCTGCTCTGATAACCCCAGAGTGTTTGCTCCAAAAAATGCAAATACTAACAAACAGGAGAAAATTTACCTGTACTGCTTGTGCTCCAGTCAGAATCAGAGCTCCAGTTAACAAAAAGACATCCAGAAACATGAACAATACAGCACCAGGATGCTTTGTCACCATGAAATGCATCCACGATTCTGAAGATGAGAGTATAACGGGCTCTGTCCAAAGTCCTGAGGCATTAAATGTCCTTGACTTGTTAGTACATCTTGAAGCAAAGAAAAAAGTACTGTTTAAAGACGTCCTTACTGTGGAATCCAACAGCAGCACCCAGGAAGGATGTAGCTATCCCCATCCAAAGAAACACGAAAAAGTCCCACTTATTTCGCTGCAAGAAAAAAAATATATATTTAGTAATTCCCTCTGTCCCAGTTTATAAGGCGCACACGTAATAAACAAAACATTGAAGTTTTATTCTTACAGTACAAAATTGATACCGTTAATTTTGAACGACATACTTTCCTATGATCTTAATCCTATAGTCATAAACAACGCAATATGGAAAATCTGTCAAAGTCTCAAAGAGCTGCATGCAGAATACAATTGAATACGAACGTGTATGTATGACATCACAATGAGGTTCAAGTTGACAGTCTGAAACTTATTACAGTCAGATTTCATAATGAAAAAAATCCAAGTGCACACATTATTACATGAATACTAAGCATCAAGCAACTGTGTATTCCCATTAGCGATCCAAAGAACAAAATTACTATCCAATATTAGTGCCTAGCCAGAACATGTTTCCTAAAACAATTGGAACAGCAGAACAGGCAGTTAAAGTCACAACAATAGAAAATTCGAGATGTGCAAATTAATGTTTATACCTTTCCAACACAGTTTGATATCCATGGGCAGTGATGGTCAAACTGCTCAACACAATGCTTACAAGTTGGACAATGTTTGGAGCGCATAGGTCGAATTATCTGGTAAGTAAGGTTACCCATTCAGTAAAAATAAACATAGTTGGGGTTTATAGCCAAAACAAGACCACACATACATATGGTTTCATCTTTTGCTTCCGACACAAAGTGCCATCTCCACAAGAGATATACTAAAATAATACGAAACACAAGGGGGGGGGGGGGGGGGGGGGGGGGGGGGGGGGGGGGGGGATCACAGAAGTGAGAATAGTAATGAAGAGTTTTTCTCTAGTACCTTGCAAGTAGGGCATAGCTGAGACCAATTGCCTGTCCAAGTAGAGGAGTTGGTAAGATCAATTTCCATAAGTGGCTCCTGTAAATAAAGCGCTAATTGTCATATTTACCTACTGACAAAAAAAAACTGTGCAAACAACTTTCTATGGTTTGGCAGACCAAATGATGTTTAGTCAGTCTTCAAAATGTTGACTACAGAACTTCAGTTGGTCGCAATGCCAAAAGATAGGTGAAAATAGGCCCATAAACTCCTAGCTTCCATGTACTGTAGTATGATAATATGGTATCAACTACAAACTGAAGGAACATGTTTTATCTGTTCCTTGAAATGACACATAGCAAGATTCTATAAATATTGATCCAAGGCAGTTCCTTCAAGCACATTTGTAGAAACATTGTCTTTGAATAACAGTGGTAGAACATTTTTTTTACCTTCGGATCAGATCGCTTGGAATTTGCCTTGATGTAGCCAGGATTTTTTCTGTCAACAGCAAAAGAACACAAACGTTAAGCATGGAACAGGGACAATATGAGAACAAAATAATCTGCTGATCTTATAAAAGTATAAGTTCATATGTTGAGATTAAAACTTTAAAATGGAGATTTCCACACTAGCAAGAATGCATCAAATGCATGATCGAATCTCTTCCCATGAGTCTCATACTCTCATCACAAATTCATTTTACCCAACAGTCAGTCATCTTTTTAATGGCTACATACATCAAGGTATTATTATAGCTACTTAATGTACAAAGACTAAAAAAACATAGCTAATCAGGAAATAGCCAAAGGTGCACATAAATGGTACGACCAGACGATAAACAAATATGAAACATAAGCTACCTGCTAACTCTGTAGAACATTACTTGAGATGCAAAGAAAAATGATACAGCAGCCCAAGACCAAAGACCAGCAGTAGCAGTGATCCTAGAAAAATTAGGTGCTGCAGAGATTTTATGATCAGGTCTGATGAAAAACAAAGATCCCTAATTCTGATATAAACAACAAAAACTCTGAAGCAATGCTCACCAAATACAATCGAGTTTAGGAAAAGGATGAGGCAGACGACAAGATAAGCAAACAAGAAAGGGGCGTATCCAATTTTCCTCGATTTCCCAGGGAAGAACTTGTCTTCAAAGCTTACTTTTGTAGCATTAGACTACAAGCAGAGAAATTATTTTGTTAGTGGAGTTAAAAAGGTCAGTACCTAAAACACACACCAAACAAATATTTGGAGAACAAACTTCAAAACAGGGGAGGAAATAAATGGATAGAACAGGGGAAAGCATACATCATTGAATACATGCCATTGCAATCATTTACAACACCACGAACCTAGATGCACTGGTGTATGAGCAGATTGAATGGTGGCATGCAGCATAATTTCTCAGGAGGAGAAAGAGGTTAATTATTAATAGGAAAATAGAATGCCAGCGGAAACATACAAGGATATTGGAAAGATGCCGATGACCTTTTTCTGCTGCAAGTTGCACAGGAGTTAAGCCACCACTATCCTTAAGTGTGAGTTCTTCCTTCGTACCAGTATGTACAAGAACTGTGCAAACCTCCAAATTCCCTCTTATAGCAGCCCAGTGTAAAGCGGTACAACCTGCACGGCATCACAAAAAGAGCTTAAATACTATATAGTATATACCCACCTAGCTGCCCAAGAGAAATAAAATAACAGGGCCACATTCGCAGTCATCCATAATTTTAAGGGAAATTAATTATTCATCCTAATTTTTTCCATAGGGTTGGGAGCA
Source organism: Miscanthus floridulus (assembly GCF_019320115.1). Taxonomy (NCBI): domain Eukaryota; kingdom Viridiplantae; phylum Streptophyta; class Magnoliopsida; order Poales; family Poaceae; genus Miscanthus; species Miscanthus floridulus. The sequence goes on from NC_089589.1 coordinate 41,236,422, forward strand.
TACTACAGACAATTGAAAAAGTAGATGTTTTTAAAAATATTCTGACAAGCACTGAACCTTGCCAAATATGCCGTTGTTTTTGTTCATAGAATAAGAAAAATTGTGGAAAAGAAGAAACATATGAAGTAGCCAAAAGATGTAATTAAATACCACAGAAAAGAGGCAGGTACCATTTTTGTCTTGCCTTACTTGATTAGCATCCATAAATAGCAGTAATCTGATTGTATCTGCATTTCCTTTGTAGGCAGCCCTGTGATGTTATAGAATATATAAGGTTACATTACGCCAAACATGGAAATGTAGATAAAAGTATCCAATGAATGGAAGTCTCGACAGAGAAGTCAGGTAGACAGTAAATTAACTGACTCTTCAGGACTTTGGTTACAGTCCTTCAATCATACAATTGAGTGCACAGCACCATATCATATACATGCACAGCAGTGCAAAGACAAATTCTGAATGAATCATTTACCGTGATTGAGACACAATTTGAACAGAATATACAAAACCATATTAAACTGTATCCTGCATTTTTTAGGGGACATTGATACCTAAACAAGGGAAAGCATGCATTCTGAAAGTAGAGTCTTGTCAATAATCATGTACCAGTGCAGCGCGCTCCTCCCATCATTGTCCAAAGCATCAAAATCTGCACCGTACTTTGAGATAATGTGATGCAAGAATGATGTTTGGCCATACTGAGATGCAACATGGACTGCCTGACATAATAATCAAAGCAGGGAACAGTCAGACAGAAGATTCCGCTTGAACCATATAAATGACTTAACTGTCATCAGGAACTGAACATATAATCTTTTTCATCAGCATCAGCAATAAAGGAAAGATGAAAGGCTGCTCCAAAGATAAGCTATCCAGCCTAAAAGCAAATTTCCAAATGGTGTGCTGTAAATATGTAAGATACATTTATTATTTTGCTATTCAGTCCATTGTCTTGCCTATCAGCAAACAGCAGAATTAATCTGCAATTGCAACTGTTGCAAATGATTTATTCTAAACAAAATGGCACTAGCACAATGGCTGCTACTCCCTCTGTACCAAATTGCAAGTCGTTTTGTTTTTTCTAGATACATAGCTTTTGTTATGCACTTAGATATTGTCTAGATACATAGTAAAATCTATAAAAAAAAGGGCAGCCCCAGTGCACGTAGCTCCTGCTTGCGCAGGGTCAGGGGAAGGGTCCGACCACTTGGGTCTTTTGTACACAGCCTTTCCCTGCATTTCTGCAAGAGGCTGTTTCCAGGACTAAAATCTTTGTATCCAGAAAAGCCAAAACGACATACAATTGGAATGCTGGGAGTACTTCACTGAGATAATGCTTAGTTTGAAAGTTGGACCAATAGAGTAAGTTCTGTATTTGGAAGTTAAGACTAACAGAGTAAGTTCTGTATTCTTCTACTAGATAGATTTCCTATTGTCATCAATGCTGAAAGCCTGAAACACACTAACCATACAGCTGATTTGGCAAACCAGAAGAGAATTGAGGCAGACCCTACATTTTTTACTGATCAAACAAACTTCGTAAACCTCTAAAACCACCCCCGCAGACTCTCCCAGAAGGCAGTTGGTTTCATGGTACCCTCACCAATCAGGTACTAAACCAATCACAAACATAGGGGCAACAAAATATATATAAATTCGAATTGTACATCCAGAAAGACAAGGGTGCCACATTACCCGGTAGCCATTGACGTCGGCGGCCTCGACCCTGGCGCCATGCTCCATCAGCACGTCTGCCACGGAAGTGGACCCACGCACCGCCGCCCAGTGCAGCGCCGTCTGCCTCGCGTGGTCCGTCGCATTGACGTCGCCCCCGTGCTGCAGCAAACCGAACAATCCCATCATCAGAGAAGCTATAAGGTGAGGTGAGCACCAGTCGCAGGAATGGATAAGCGCAGATTCGAAGCCGGCGAGGAAGCAGGATAGGGGTAAGGACGGAGGGGAAGCCGAGTCCGAGCCCGACCTCGATGATGTAGAGCGCGACGTGGGGGTAGTTGTTGAGCGCGGCCCACTGGAGCGCGTGGTAGCCGTTGCCGTCGGGCTCCCTGAGCGCGGCGGCGGCGGCGGCTCCCCCCTGCTCGACGAAGCCGCGGAGCCGCTCCAGGTCCCCGTACGCCGCCGCCGAGTACACGTCCACCACGGGGTCCGCCGGCGGCTCCCCCGCACCTTCCTGCCGCCGCCGCTCCTCGTCCTCGTCCCGCCTGCCGCCTTCGGACACCACCTCGATCTCCGCCATGGATGCGCGGATGGGCCCTGGCGGAGGAAGGTGGGGAGCGGGGGGCTAGGGTTGGAGGCTTGGAGCAGGATCAGCCGCGGTTCCTTCGAGGCGGCGCGGGTGGGAGAGGGTGGAGGTGGTGGTGGTCAAAGGGGCTGACGAGGGGTAGGAGGATTTGGTTGGGAACAGCGACCGCCAACAAAGCGACGGACAGCCACCGCGGACCGGAGTGGCTCGGGGCGGGCGGAGTGGGGTGACTCGCGGAGGAAGAGGGGGATGGTCAGAAGAGTCAGAGGAGTGACGCGGTGGCACGTGAGCGGTGGTTGGGAGCCGTCGCCCGTCGGACGCCTTGGGTTCACAGGTGGAAATTGGAACGGAACTGAGGGGTAGGGATGAAAACGATCGGGACCGAATCACTTTTATTTTTATTTTTTTTCGAAAACAAAATCGATACGATAGTGTCGGAAATAAATACGGCACGGATATTCCAGTAATTTTGAAAACGATAATTGATCGGGAAATACATCGATAATGATTGGAATCCATGAGAACGATATCCTCAAAAACGATAGACACGCCAAACTATAGCATATGAGAAGAACCATAAAACTCGACCTATCTCACATGACAATAATTATAAATAAAGCCACAAAAGCTAAAACCACAGTCCACACCATCTTAAGTCTCAAACAAGCTAAACCTCAGAGTTAGGGTGCAGTACGTGATTGACTTATTGCCTTCTTATTCATACACGGATGAAATATTTGTCGTATAGTTCCTCAAAAAAATATTTGTTTTATGTGCTTGCGTGTGCAGATGGAATGCTTAAATGTAGGCCAACTGAACCTAAAGTGTATGCATTATATAGTCTATAAATAATTTAGGATTTAAGGCATTTGAATCGGTAACTATCGACGGTAAATTACCGGCTAAATACGGCAATCTTCGAAAACGGTCGGAAAAGTGCAAAATTGTTTTCGCTTTCGTTTCCGAATATTTTTATCGTTTTCATTTTTACTATATCACCATTTCCGTTTAGGCTTGAAAACCCGAAAACACGAAACGATTTCCAAAAATCGGAAGTTATCATTTTTGGCCTCGTTCGCTTCGCTGGAAAAACAAGTCGAAACCATGTTCCCGCTGATTTGTTGTAAGGGAAAAACATTGTTTCAGCTAAAAAAACAAAAAAATACGAATTATAAGAGAAGCGAACAAGGCCTTTGTTTTCATCCCTCGTGAGGAGCTCGGTGGGTCATGGCCGGTTTGTGTGGACTTTTTTTTTTACTTCTTGTGTGGACCTTTGTTTTAGCGGTAACGTTGGGTATAGGGCGTCCGTCCGCCCGACGCTAACGATGGTGGGCCGCGATGTAGCACAACAACTGTATCTTATATGTTCATCCACTCGTCTCCAACCGTTCTAAAAATTACTCACCTCACCACAGCGTCGTGACAGCTTTCCACGACTGTGCTTCGCTGTGGCGCCTTAGCAACAACGTTCTCCACCGCGCCTCCCTATCCATCGCCCTCCTCTCTGCTGGCCAGCATCTCCTCTGCACCAGAGCACAGCAGCCTGTCTTCCTCCCTCTCCATCGCGTCTCTCGCCTGCCGCGGGCTTCTCCAGTGCATGGACTGCCCGCAACCTTCTCCACATGACCTATCATGGCCTTCTCCACCGGAGCAGCGAGCTCCGCACCACCGGCGAGCTCTACACCAATGAACTTCACGCGCCGATGAGCCTCCATTCCCATGCAACAAGGAGATGTTGCGCTGAAAGCGCATGTTGCAAGCGTATGTTTTAGATGTTTTAGAGGTATGTTGCAAGTGTTGTGTATGGATGTTGCAAAAATAAATCAGGATTTTGCATATGCTGCAAGTGTTTCAGAGGAATATTGTAAGTGTTTGTTCAAACTGTTTCTTCTGCTACAGACGTATGTTGCAAGCGTTTAGATCTGCATATTACATATGTTTCATACATATGTCGCAAGAGTATGTTCCAAATATTTCAGGCATTTTATTCTTACGTTGCAATAAGTATTTTCAAGGTGCAAGTCTTTTATCTGTATGTTATATATGTTGCAAGTGTATGTTCTAAATGTTTCATCTGGTTCAGACTTATATTGCATTCAAGTGTTTCATGTTGCAAATATTTCATATTTTAGAGATATGTTCAGAGAGTCTTGGGGGCATAGCCCAAGCGCTGGGGAAGGGGCGAGGCGAGCCATGGGACGACAGATGGGGCACACAACGCGCCTGGGTCCTGCGGATGGGACGTGCTCGTCCTCATCCGAGCTCTCGGGTCCCACCCACGCCAAGAGAGGAGGGGTCAGGGTGAAGGAGTGGAGGGCGCAGCCTAGCCGGAGGCCAGCAGATGGGGCGCACGACGCACCTAGGGTCCTGCGGACAGGGCATGCTCGTCCTCATTAGGACTCCCGGGGCTCGCCCACGTCGAGAGAGTAGGGGGTCAGGGGAAGGAGTGGCGGGCATAGCCAGGGTGCGCATGCAGGGTGGGGCGAGGCAGACGGGGGATGAACATGCACGTGCAGCAGCGATACGATGCAGTAGCAGGCGCGGACAAGCGGACTGGGGCAGTAGCATGCGCAAAGGTGTCTGCTCCGGATGTCCGGGCACTAGGCTGATCCGAGTTTGCGATGCATTAGAATAGGAGACGTACCCCCTCCGTCGGATTTCACATTTTTTTCACCAAGTCAAAGTTTTTTCCTTAAAATTTGATAAAATAAAATAAAAATACTGATATTTATGCTATGTAATAAGTACCATTACATTATTAATAAATATATTTTTATAAATAATTTTTTTGAGATATAAATATTGATATTGTTTTCTATAAATCCAATTAAACTTTAAAACAGAGTCTTCAAAAAACAAGATATGTATTCTTTTAGGGATTGAGAAAGTTTGACTCTACCTTTAAAAATGATGAGGAGTGAGTAGTACTCTCTCAATTTCAAATTGTAAGTCGTTCTATCTTTTGTAGATACAATGTATATCTACGTGCATAGCAAAAACTACGTACCTAAAGAAGTCTGAACGACTTATAATTTAGAACGGAGAGAGTACAAATTATGGAGCATAGTGCGATTATCTTAAGTCAAGATTATGCATGTATTTTTGGTGAAGAATTTCGTTGAAGAGGCACTTGCAAAAAAATTTGTATTTTTTATAAAAAAAATCGTTTGATCTGATTTACTCCATCGAGTATCTTCCACTTGTCCCTTGACGCGCTGGACCGTTATGTGATCCACTGCTGTATTAGCTAGATATAAAATATTGTCGTCATCCAATGAAATAACAGGGAATGATTTAGTGACTACACCCAAAAGAATCTCAACGAATATATACCATAATTGTACTAGAAGAGACGAAGCTTGGCACTGTACTTTGTTTCTAACTTTTTATTCCTAATAACTAATAGGTAGCGTGTTTGTGCGTTGCTACAAGATAATTAAACTTTCGTTGCTACAGGATAACTAAACTTTTATATTAAAAACACACGGATCGCACCACCAAAACTGAACTGTCAACGATGTTCAATACTGCAATGTGCATATTGTAGGTGTTGCCCAGAAAATTACATATTCTCATGAAACACTATAATATATACTCGATCTTAGCAACATGTTGTTTTGAGCCACATTTTAGATGTATAAGCACCAATTTTACATGAAAGTATCAAAGCAAGCTTGCTTGAAGAAAGGACACTAAACACCATAATACAAGCACGGAGTTCAAATTAAAGGACGTGGTCATGATAGTCAAGTTCATTACAACCTCCCTTCAAATTATTTGATCCATGAGACCCTATATTGTTTGATCCATGCGTAGCTACAACTGCGTACAATTTTCTCAAGCTATGCCCTTATAAAAAATAATTTCATGTACACCATGGTATCCTTCTTCCTCACCATTCTCATCACGCCGTAGGCAACACGCTTCGGTGTCGTATGCAGGATGCAGCTTAAGTGCTGCAGTTTGCACAAGCATTTTAGGAATGCTAGTAGTTGTACTTGATCAATCTTTAGCAGCAGCTTCACAAATGTTTACTTCCAGGCCTTGCTCTTTGGGTGACAACAATGAGTAACTGTCATAGGTTCAGACTGAGCAATAGACAATAGAGCATTATAGGTTTAAATAATAGAGATAAGTGGAGAACAGAGAAGAGATACATCATCACCTAAGAGAAGCACAAGGTAGCGCTAGGGCGAGGTAGGGCGCTAGTGGGTTGGTGGCCTGGTAGGCTTGTCCTGGCGGCAATAAGAGCAATAGCGAGGGGCAGCAACTTCAAATGTGATATTGAGGACGTGATCTAATAACAAATAGAGAGGCACCTACTGTGGTCGCAGTGTTATAGCATACAAAGTGCAATCTGAACAATTGTAGATTGACAACCATAACAGAAGCAATTTAACTACCAATAGATTTTTTTTCAGTGTCTTAATTAATTTAAAACACAAACTTGGTTTCAAAAGCATGCATACCGTTCAAATTTTAACCAAAAAATATATACAAGATAAGAGTAGTCTTGTATCAACAAAAACCAAAATGGCAAAAAGAAATCAACCAGTTGCTCATGCTCTAAAATTAGGGTGTAGTAGTTTCAAAAAAGAACACAGCAAAACAAAGCAGAAGGATGGGAACTGCAGTCCATTATCTATTGATAGCCTAAGCAGAAATAGACCCTATTTATCAGCAATGATATTGATTTGCATTAGAGGCTCACTCTAGTTGAAACATCTGTTTTTAGCAAAGGTGCAGACAAATTTTTTTGGATCGGTGGCTAGTTAATTTTGCCTACATAAAACATTGCAAGCAACACATGCCATTTCTTCAGAGTATAAATGAATGCAAGATACAAGAAGCACTTGGAACCAAACAGAATAGAGAAGAACCTTTCCAGATTAAACAAAGTAGGTTAGCATACAACATAAGGGGATTAGAGATGTGCATGGACAAAATTTATCTTGCTATATTGAAGCGACATGTTGCTTTCCTCTTCACATTCTATTAGTGAGCATTTAAAACAGGACATAATAGAACTTTATTTAAAAAGGACCAAATGAATATTTTACAAAGGTCCAATATTCAATCAATCTCTACACAATACATGCATAGCATATGTGTGCATTATTACAATTACCTAAATAAGAATCATCACAACCTGGTCTCTACACAGTGGGAGTCACATTGGCTTTAACTTACTAATATGTCAACCACTATCTTTTTTATTTTAATCTCGGTGGCAAAGCTGCAATTTTCAGTATAAGAAATTTCAAACAGAATAGTGATGGCCAAAGTCAACTTAAGGCTTGTTTGGTGGCAGAAGAAGCTACATATGGAGAAAGTTAATTGTAGAGAATCAAATCATGGCCATACCTCTTCCGAAGAATGTCTTCAACTGAGTTTTGGTGCTGAAAAAATGTGAAACTGCAGATATCTTCTCAAAATTTTCTCCAACCGACTTTTGCTACTGCAAAAAAATAGTTGGCACCAGAAATAACACAAGGTTAGACACTTCTTTTCCCAAATAATTGAAACAAATAATTATTTAAGCAAAAAAGTAATCTGCTTCTTGTGCTCTACTCCACAAGCAACAAAAGAAGCAAAAGAACAAAGTGATTTAACATACCTCAGAACCAATCTAGAGATTTCTTCCCTGAGAATGCCTTGCCACGTTCTTCATAAACAAGGATGCCGAAAGACATATCAGAGAAGAGATTCAGGATCAGACTCATTTCTTGCTTCTATGAGTACTACTCAAAGATGTCTCAAAGAAAAATGATTAATGCCTTTTTCTTTCTTCAGTACATAAAAAGGTATGGGGGTGTAAAAGTTATCCCTGAGATAAGGAAAATATTAACAAAATCCTTATAGGGAGCAAAAAAATTATAAAAATAGATAGAAAAATGATAGTTCAAATTCCTATTCGATCTACTGTTAACAGATGCAAATATTCACGTGGGTGCAGTTTATAAGATAACAGTGCATGCACAACTGTATGCAGAAAAAAAATATGAAGAAACTTCAGTGCACAATAATGTCAAAGATCAGATTTGGATAAACAGAAATATAGAACAGGCCCACTGGGAAAGCATCGCATGTTATCAAGCATCTCACATGCAAGAGGTTGGGAAAACATCAAATTTTGATGCATTCTAAAAGAACAACTATTCTTAAATATTTTCTCTTGCTGAAAAGCACACAATGGGGTTTCTTTGGGAGGACAAGTTACACAGGAAGTTACAATTAACAGGTAATAATATTCATAGCCATTAACATGTGACATTCCAGGGTTGTGTTCTATGGTTCAGTAGCAGTAGGTGGTGAGGTTTTGGTGCAGCCTGCCACCCTTAGATCTTCAGCGGCTTGTAAAATCCTGCCAATTTACCACACTAAGTGCAGGGACACTAGTAGAGAACAGACCTTTGATCCTCGACCAAAATGGGCTCTAGTCCCGGAATTTTTTGCCCCCGGGACTAGAAATACCTTTAGTCCCGGTTGGAGGCTCCAACCGGGACTAAAGGTCCCTGCCCAACGGCTACTGCGCCAGACAGAGGTGGCAGGGACCTTTAGTCCCGGTTGGAGCCACCAACCGAGACTAAAGGTATACTTTTACTCCCGGTTGGTGGCTCCAACCGGGAGTAAAGGTCTACTCCCGGGCCGTGGCTGCGCCCGGGGTTGGAAAGTTACCTTTAGTCCCGGTTGGATCCATCAACCGGGACTAAATGTTCTCCCTTTATAAATCGGCCGTCTCCTCCTTCCTCCCGGCCCCGAGCCCGAGCTCAGCACATTTTGAAGCTCACTGTAGTAGTGTTCTTGCTTCCTCCCTCCCTCCATTGTTCCTCCATCCATTCTTCGATTCCTCCGTCGATTTCTTCGATTCCTCCGTCGATTCTTCAGTTGTAAAGGTTACCAATCTCATACTCTCATTTTTTACCATTATCTTATGTCGTTTTGTTCACTATATATATTTATGGTTCTTTATTGTGGTTTTTTTCATTTGTAAGCAATTTGAGCTCAAAATCACTTCAAGCTTGTATATTTACATGAAAGAAGGTTAAAGTATATATAAATATAAAGTTAGAAAATAGTTAGAAAATTATAGCAAATCCTTACTAGTTGAACTTGCGGACCGTGTTCAGGTCGGCGAGGATGTTCTCTACCGAGCGGTAACGGACGTCAAGGAGGAGCTTTGATTCTACGAGGGAGAGTGACAACGGTCGTGGAAGACCGTGTTCCCTTCCTCGTAGAATCGGAGCTCTTCCTTGACCAAGTACAGTGTCGTTCGGTGGAGAAATGCTCGCCGAGCTGATCATGTAAGCAAGGTCAACTAGTACGGATGGTTATTTATTCACATGTCCCGATATCGTCGCAGTAGTCTGTCAATCACCGTACCTAAACGTAGTATATATAAATATAAAGTTAGAAAATAGTTAGAAAATTATAGCAAATCCTTACTAGTTGAACTTGCGGACCGTGTTCAGGTCGGCGAGGATGTTCTCTGCCGAGCGGTAACGGACGTCAAGGAGGAGCTTTGATTCTACGAGGGAGAGCGACAACGGTCGTGGAAGACCGTGTTCCCTTCCTCGTAGAATCGGAGCTCTTCCTTGACCAAGTACGGTGCCGTCCGGTGGAGACATGCTCGCCGAGCTGATCACGTAAGCAAGGTCAACTAGTACGGATGGTTATTTATTCACATGTCCCGATATCGTCGCAGTAGTCTGTCAATCACCGTACCTAAACGTAGTAGTCTGTTATGTGTGTATATTCCCATTCTTCTGTTAATTTGCGGAAATATCATATGAATTACTTACCTGCCGCAGTAAAAGACGAGAACACAATGACCATTAAAAATATCATTGTTTAGAGATCTAGATAATTTTATAGTTTGTTAATTTTATTTGTTTATAAAAGGAGAAATTTATAGTGTATTAAAAAATGAGTATAGAGAGTAGATGGCAACTGCTTCCGGGTCCTCGGCCTCTCATGGGTTTCCAAAGCGACTTAGGCCGGGCCTTCCTCTCATTCCATGCGGCAAGTGTCGTGATGAGACGAAGATTGTGATGGAGTACCGAGTGAAGAAGGAGGGTCCCAACAAGGATCGTATCTTCTACAAGTGTCCGGATCGCAATGTGAGTTATTTTATCGTATTTAATGATTATGGTTAGTTTATACCTATTTTCATGATGGTTGTGATTAAAGTTCTAATTTTTTGTTTTAATTTCAGTGGGATGGCAGTGGACGATGTTCAGGCTTCTACTGGGAGGAAGAGTATGTTGAACTCGTGCAAAAATATCTTGCACAGCAGGCAGATACAGCGGCTAATGAGGCAGTGATCCAGCCGAAGAAGCCCAAAGATGTTGCACAATCGGGGGATCTGTCTGTTTTAGTTGAGATTGGTCGCGAAATCCTTATGCTCCTGAAATGTATTTTAGCTTTAGTTCTTTTAGTGATAGTTGGGATTGTCTACATTGTAGCGATGCTTTCATAAATTTGTATCTTTTGTGGTGGCACGCATGTTGTATAAATAATTAATTATGATCTAGGTTTTAATATGATATTTATGTCATGTAATGCAGATGAGCCGTTATTGGATGTATAATGTTGATCGCCGCTCCCAAGAGTTCATTGACGGCGTGCATTCTTTGTTACGTGCGGCCGAGGCAAACAAACGCGACGGTTTCATGTGCTGCCCATGTGCCATATGTAAGAATATGGTGGAATATCCTTGCTCAAGGACTCTTCATTCACACTTGTTCAAGTCGGGTTTCATGCCAAACTATATTTGTTGGGCAAAGCACGGAGAAACCGGTGTTGTAATGGAAGAAGGTGAAGAAGAACAATGGGACGACAATGATATTATTCCTGATGGTGCGTGCTTCAATGATACTGCAATGGGAGAAGCTGAAGAAGAGGTAGCCGCAGAAGATGAGCCGGCTGATGATCTTTGTCAGGTCATTCGTGATGCACAAAGAGAATGTGAAAGTGAAAAGGAGAAGATCAAGTTCGAGCGGATGCTAGAAGATCACAAGAAATTGTTGTACCCAACTTGTGATGCAGGGTAGAAAAAATTGGGAACCACACTAGAATTGCTGCAATGGAAGGCAAAGAATGGTGTATCTGACAAGGGATTTGGAGAGTTACCAAAAATCCAAAAGAAGATGCTTCCGAAGTACAATAAATTGCCCGCCACTACCTACGAAGCAAAACAAGTTGTCTGTCCTATGGGGCTAGAAATAGAGAAGATACATGCATGTCCTAATGACTGCATCCTATACCGTGGCAAAGAGTATGAGAAATTGGATGCATGCCCGGTATGCCATGCGTCGCGGTATAAGATCAGGCGAGATGACCCTGGTGATGTTGAGGGCGAACGTCCGCGTAAGAAAATCCCTGCCAAGGTTATGTGGTATGCTCCTATAATACCACGCTTGAAACGTCTGTTCAGAAACAAAGAACATGCAAAATTGTTACGATGGCACAAAGAAGACCGTAAGGTAGACAATATGTTGAGACACCCTGCTGATGGGTCCCAGTGGAGAGCAATCGACAGAGAATTCCCGGAGTTTGCAAATGACGCAAGAAACTTAAGGTTTGCTTTAAGTACAGATGGTATCAATCCTTTTGGAGAGCAGAACAGTAGTCATAGCACTTGGCCTGTTACTCTAAGTATCTACAACATTCCTCCTTGGTTATGCATGAAGCGGAAGTTCATTATGATGCCTATGCTCATCCAAGGCCCGAAGCAACCTGGCAATGACATCGATGTGTACCTGAGACCACTAATTGACGAACTTCTCATTTTGTGGAATAAAGAAGGTGTACGTGTGTGGGATGAGTACAAACAGGAACACTTTGATCTGCGAGCATTGTTGTTCGTAACAATCAATGATTGGCCTGCTCTAAGTAATCTTTCAGGACAGTCAAACAAGGGATATAATGCATGCACACACTGCTTCGGTGATATTAGAGGTGTATTCTTGAAAAAATGTCGAAAGGTCGTGTACCTTGGCCATCGTCGATTTCTTCCTGCAAATCACCCCGTAAGAAAGAAAGGTAAGCATTTTAAAGGGAAGGCAGACCACCTGACCAAGCCTCGCAACCGAACCGGTGAGGATGTACTCGATATGGTCAATGATGTGAAAGTCATCTTTGGAAAAGGACATGGAAGCCAACCTATTCCGAAAGACGCTAACGGTCACGCACCCATGTGGAAGAAAAAGTCCATATTTTGGGACCTACCCTATTGGCAAGTCCTGGAGGTCCGTAGCTCGATCGACGTGATGCACCTGACGAAGAATCTTTGTGTGAACCTGCTAGGCTTTATGGGTGTGTATGGAAAGCCTAAGGACACATTTGAAGCACGACAGGACCTGCGTTGTTTGAGAGAAAGAGACAACCTGCATCCAGAGAAGACAGATGATGGACGCCATTACTTATGTCCTGCTAGCTACACTCTAAGCAAAGAGGAGAAGGAAATCATGTTTGAATGCTTAAACAACATCAAGGTACCATCTGGATTCTCCTCGAATATAAAGGGTATTATAAATGTGCCAGAGAAGAAATTCTGTAACTTAAAGTCTCATGACTGTCACATTCTCATGACGCAATTACTTCCTGTTGCATTAAGAGGAATTCTACCTCCAAATGTACGTCTAGCCACCGTAAAGCTATGTGCATTCCTCAATGCAATTTCTCAGAAGGCAATTGATCCAACTGATCTAGCTAAACTACAGAATAATGTGGTTCAATGTCTCGTCAGCTTTGAGTTAGTGTTCCCTCCTTCCTTCTTTGATATTATGACACACCTCCTAGTTCACCTAGTCAAGGAGATTTTCACTCTCGGTCCTGTGTTCCTACACAACATGTTCCCCTTAGAGAGATTCATGGGAGTCCTGAAGAAATATGTTCACAACCGTGCTCGCCCAGAAGGAAGCATCGCCAAGGGCTATGGAACAGAAGAGGTCATTGAGTTCTGTGTTGACTTTATTCCCGACCTTGACTCGATTGGTGTTCCTGAATCGAGACATGAGGGGAGACTAAGCGGAAAGGGGACACTAGGGAGGAAAACATATATTGGTACGGATGATGATTATTTCAATAAAGCGCACTACACAGTTCTACAGAACTCCTCTTTGGTAGATCCGTATATTGAGACACACAAGGATCTCTTACGATCCGAGTTTCCAGGGAAGACTGAAGCTTGGATTACGCATAAGCACATGGAAACTTTCGGCGGTTGGTTGCGAAAAAAATGTCAAGGTGATGAGAGCATCCATGAGCAACTGTATTTATTAGCTATGCAACCATCATGGCATATCGTCACATACAAAGGGTACGAGATAAATGGGAACATATTCTACACAGTAGCCCAAGATAAAAGGAGTACCAACCAAAACAGTGGTGTCCGCATAGATGCCACAGACCCGAATGGAAATAAGCAGACATATTATGGACGCATAGATGAAATATAGGAACTAGAATATGCACCTACTTTGAAGATCCCATTGTTCAAGTGCCAATGGGTCAAGGTGACCGGAGGCGGGGTAACAGTAGACAACGAGTATGGAATGACAACAGTAGACCTTAGTAATATTGGGTACAAAGACGAACCATTCGTCCTTGCCAAGGATGTGAATCAGGTGTTCTATGTCAATGATATGTCTACCAAACCAAAAAGAGGGAAAAACGATAATGACTCAACCAAAGAGCCAAAGCGTCATATAGTTCTTTCAGGGAAAAGAGTCATCGTGGGAATTGAAGACAAGTCGGACATATTAGAAGAATATGAAAAGGATGACCGAATTCCGCCCTTCAAAGTGAACAAAGACCCTAGCATCTTGGTAAATGATGAGGACACTCCATGGTTACGAAGCGATCATAACCAAGGGACATACGTAAAGAAGAAGTTCACTGCTGTGTCCACTTGATGATATAGTGATTTAATATAGTGTGTGTTTGAGATATTATGTAATAATTGTGAATTCAGATATTTATTATGTCATGTTTCAAATTAAATCAATGTTTGATTTGGTGGGATTTCTCTCTCAAAAAGGTAAATTAGGATACTGAGTGATGAAAAATTAAAATATTAACGTTAAAATGATGTGAAAACAAATTTCCTGTCCAAAACCAATAATTTTAATAATTTTAATTAAACACTACATTTTTGCATTAACGAAATAATAAATATTAGTTACATTATGTTTTATAATTCTAACAAAAAATAAAAAAAGTTAGGTTATCGATTTTTCCTATGTGCAATAAACAAAAATAAAATTCATATTTTTAACAAAATAATTTTATGCCTTTTATTTAATTTACTATGTATTTAATAAAAACTATTGCATTTCTATTGTATTTAACAAGACTATTGCTTAAAACAGGCGGGAAACGAAACTGCAGGCCACCTTTACTCCCGGGTGGGAAGCCCACCCGGGAGTAAAGGTGGGCTGCAGTTTCGTGGCCCGCCAAAAAAAAGCCTTTACTCCCGGTGCGTGTTACCAACCGGGAGTAAAGGTATACCTTTACTCCCGGTTGGTAACACGCACCGGGAGTAAAGGCACCTTTACTCCCGGTTGGTAATACGCACCGGGAGTAAAGGGTTTTTACTCCCGGTTGGTGGCTGGCACCGGGAGTAATTCTCTCTGCTATATAACCTCCAGCGCCTGGCGCAGATCGATCCGCTCGTCTTCTTCCTCGTCGAACACCGCCGCCCTCTTCTTCCTCGCGCCGCGTCTGTTCGCCTTCCGTGACACCGGCGCCGCCGTCTTCTTCCTCGTGCGGCCTCCACCGCGCGCGCCCGTGCCCCTCCTCCGCGCTTGCCCGTGGCCCTCCACCGCGCCCTCCTCCGCGCCCGAGGCCCTCCACCGCGCGTTGCCCCACCGCGCCGGCCCGAGGCCCTCCAGTACACTGCCGAGCTTGATCGAGGTGATATATTCGTCGATCTCTTTGTACATTCGTCCGAGCCCTCCACTGCCGAGTTATAGATCACGTCGAAAACTATAACTTTGGTGTAAGCCATGTCAACGGTCGAGGTTGATTGAAAATTCCAAATTTTGAATCACAAAATCTAGAAACTAAAAATGAATATTTGGAACTCTAAATGATTTTAAATAAAAACATATCTTAAGGCAAGTTTTGAATATTTGATATTATATGGATAAATTAGCAAGTTTAATTAGAGTGTCAAAAACTGCATTTTATGGTACAAAAATACATTTTAAGATCACTGGGACCTGAACTCATGACAAGTATAATTAAGGATCACCAATGAAATTACTTTAGAAATTAATTAGATCGATGTAAATCCATGGCTTGTATAATAAACACGCTATATATTATTTGGAAACAACGCTACGAACCATCCGCTAATGAACTTTCGTTACAAACTCCTCAGGATGGCAACCATTGTCGTTGTCACTAAAGCTGAAAATGATCCGGCCCATCAACCGCCATATATTCATCACTATATGATATGCCATTATTTCAAGATGCAGTTTCAATAGAAGAATTTTTTCTATCTTCATAGATCAATGTTTGTTAACGAAATTTTATCCAAATATATTCATGTAGGGTCTTTTTTTGAAGGATTTGTTGTAGGATATATAATGGTCAAATAGGAACTCAATTTTGATACCCAGTTTGTAAACTAAGCGTTTTTTAGTTTATCAAAAATATCACATGTGATAATGTTAGCAGTTTTTGTTGGACTTGCATGCATGGCTACAGACAAATGAAGGAAAACTTCAATGTTTCTTCATTTGTGAACTTTGAATATACAGATATAATATATTAATGTTGCTAAAGTAATATGAGCATTACATATTTTTTTCCGGGAAGACTATCTTCAAACTTTATATCATAGCATCAGAGATCGCCTGTAGAAGAAGAAAATAAATTCTTATCATTTCGGAAATAGTAATGGTTATATGAGCAATAAGACACATATACTTATATTTCATAATGACTTATACTTACATTATTAACATAGAATTTTCTCATATGATGAATGACTACATGGTTCACATGGTACATAGGATCACAACATCACGCACCGACACCGCCCCGGCCCGCCTCACGTCGTCGTCGTCGTCAGCACGCCGGCCCGCCTCACGTCATCGTCGTCAGCACACCGGCCACCGCGCCGACACGTATATATACGTCATTTGTATTCATATGCATTTCGTCCATGCGTTTCTATGTATACGGCGGAGCACCGCCGCCCTCGTTCACCCATGTGTACAGACATATATACGGCGGAGTGGAGCACCGCCACTCTTGTCACACCGCCCTTTCTCGTGCCCTAATTCGCCCTAGTACCGACGTAGTTCGTCCTAGTGTGGCGAATTGCGTCCGTGATCGAGGGGCAAGATTTAATAATGCATATTGTTTGTAGATTTTACGCATGTAATAAGCAAAGATTTGACGTACTATATATTGGTTTTGTTTTTTGAAACTAGATGGCCGACCCGAGAAATATGGATGAGGAGGAGTTGATGATGAATTTGATCAACACTGGCACTCAAGTTGCCGGCGATGATGGTGCTAAAAATAACGTGCAAGAGGATGTAGATGACGGGAGTCAGTACTTAGCTCTTGAACAAAATGAGCAACAACATATTGGCCAAGTATATATTTTTTATTATTAGCTATATATATATTATCATATGTCTTATGTGTGCTCATGACATTAAAAATAATGTTTATGTTTTGTAGCCCTCTGGATCGACATCAACAACTACAACGAAGAGTAAAAATGTTCGAGGTCCCAAAAAGCCATTGGAGGGTCGCTTCATCATCTCGGAGTTCAATGTGGATACAGGAGAACCGAGGGGGGGGGGCGAATAAAATGAAATTTGTGCACCACTGTGGTTACCTTGTACGGGACCGGCTCCCGATTAGTACCCGTGAATGGAAGAAGAAGACCAATGCTCCTCATATCAGTTTTGTCTTCGATCGTGACAAGGCGTTAATTTGGAATGATGTCTTGGTACATTTCACGCTCCAAACAGATGGTTATGATGATATAATAGATGGTGATGAATTGAAGGAGCGAGTTAGGGATTCGGCAATGAAGAAGATGGCCACCCAGTTTCAGACTTAGAAGAAACACCTATACACGACGTATGTCAAGAAGAACATAGCACCAGATTTTACTGTCCCAGGCCCGATCTCAAAGCAGAGGCCCTATTGGGATGAGTTTGTACAGTACAAGACTTCGGAAGAGGGTGTGAGTCGGGTGATAAAGAACCAACGTAATGCCCAACAGAAGACATACCACCATACCTTGGGATCAGGTGGCTACCCGACTGCCATTAAGAAGTGGAACAAAATGGAAGCAGACCTTCTTGCCAAGGGTATCAGACCAGAATCACTCGAGTGGGGAGAACGTGCAAAGAATTGGTTTTTTGCTCATGGGGGAACACTAGACCAGGAGATAGGGAAGTGCGTTTATGGCGCAAGACTACAAGAAGCTGCAGAAAGATTGTTTTATGCTCAGAGAGCTACTGCTAGTGGTGCGTTCAGGCCCAACAGAGAGAAGGATGAGCTGACATACGCCATCGGGACTATTGAACATGGTGGCCGAACTAGAGGCAAAGGAAGTGTTTCATGGGAGCATGGATTCCCTCAGGACAGACCTTCCTACAGAAGTCGCCAGAGAAAGAAGGAAGAAGAGGCACAGCGGCTCCAGAGGTTGGAGGAAGCGGTGCGTGAAGCACAGGAGCGGGAAAAAAACCTTGAAGCGAGAATGCAGGAGGAAATCAAAAGGCAAGTGCAAATAGCAGTGAGTGCAAGCAAGCAGGCATCAGAGCCAGGAATCAACATTAGCCAATCTGTTCAGTTGAAAAGCAGCTGCGCTTCCACGGAGATACCAAATCAAGGGGACACAGGACTGCGCTTCCCTGTGGATGACGTCACTGAACCTTGTACAACGTGTGAGCTACACATTCCGAAGGAGAATTCCACAATCAAGGTGGCTATCGGTCTTGTTAATCCTATCGACCGAACCAAGACACCAAGGATTCATGGGAATATAATCCAAGAAGGATATGCTACCATCTCGGTAGATAAAGCTAAAAAAGGTTTTAGTGATTTGCCTCTTGATATTCCTGGAGGTGATGGCGAGAAGACTCTAGGAGAAGCGGAGAAGACATTCATTCTATGGCGCAAGCGCTACATCATCATTCCAGGGATGTCGGCTCCACCTCCTCCTGAACTACCTCACCATAGGTACGTGCGGATGAAAACACTACATCATTAATTTGTATTGGCTTAAATAATTAACAATCTGTTCATAATAATATGTCATTCCTTTTTTTTGTAGCAGATCCTCCCCCAACCTAAATCCAATTGTTCAATCACCAGATCATCATAGTGCTCTGTACGATGACATTGTGTTGGAAGACGAGGCTGCATCCACACCCTCTCCAAGGAGGTCTCCAACGCCGCAGCCGCCACCTCCAAGGAGGTCTCCAACGCCGCTGCCAACACCTCCAAGGAGGTCTCCAACGCCTCCCCCGCCCCCGCCTACCAAGAAGCCTAGCAAGAGGCCAGCCCCTCAAACGAAGAACCAGTCCCCGCCTGCAAAGAAAGCCACCGTGAAACCAAGGGCTATTCCCAAAATAATATCTGAAGAGAAGGAAGAAGGAACTGATGCATATAAAAAAGACATGTCTAGATTCTATGACAAACTTAAAATGAATCAAGAAGCAAGGAGAAACCCAGAGAAACCGTACTTCTTCGTAGCTCCGGATATTTTAAGAAAAAAGGTGACTTCTTACCAGCAACAACAGCGGGAATCTCGTAAGCCGTCCAAATCAATGTTATCAGACTATGACCGCACTCTCACCAAGTCAATTGAGGCAGCACAGAAAAAGAAGCGGGCAGGGAAAGGAGTTGCCCAACTCGGACAACAAGCGCACCAATCAATCCCCCCGCTAGTTGTTGGTAATGAATATGGTCCGAATTTAGGATTAATGCATCAGGCAAACATACCTCCGGATGTCGATTTGGATCACCTTGGTGAATTTCTTGATGAGACTGGTCTCGACCTTTACCAGATGTTTGGTGATGGAAACATTGAGAGTGCGGCGGAGGTTGATATTTGGAAGAAAAAATTTGTACTAGGCCAGAGTCTATACAACCCTCAAGCCTTATCTGATCTGGGGACGCAAATGTACCTGATAAACAAGTGGTACATGCAGGCGTCTACCAGTGGAGACTTCTGCGTTGGTGTCAGAATTAGAGACGAACATTGGTTCCGTGGCGATGATGTTATGTATGTTGACTTTGCAGAATTTCATCAACTATGCCACCTGACCTCTCTGGACAAAGTTATCATTAGCTGCTATTGCCTGTAAGTAATAATTCTTTCGATCTATTATTAAACTCATCATATGTGTGTATATGCATATAAATTATCCTAACAAGTACTATATATATGCAGATTTACAATGACAGAGCTCAGAAAGGAAGGCTGCAATGAAATTGGTTTTGTTGATCCCCATATAGTATTCAAAGACCCAATTACTCCAATGACTAATTGGAAGTCTGAGTCAGAGAGTAACCTCATGAACTTCTTAGTGAACCAACGCCACAAGAAGGATATACTCTTTCCCTATAACTTCAAGTGAGTGTTAATCATGTCGATCATAGCCTTAATGGCTCATATGTTGATTCTAGTTAATTAATGAGTGTTATGCGTTATATCCTATAAACACATGCAGCAATCACTGGATATTGATGGACATCGATCTGGTGAAAAGTCACTTGATAATCTATGACTCGATGAGAAAACCACAACAAGACTACCAAGATATGATAGATATTATCCAGAGGTAATTTCGGGATCTCTAGCAACTATATATACACACAAACATGATGATTAACTATATCTGATGACGTGGCAAATTTTTTATTGGGCAGTGTTTGGAAAACCTTTATTGAGAAGCAACACATGGAAAAATGCAAAGCGCCACTGAATGTAATCCCATTGAAAGTAAGTCCCCTGAATCGCATCATCTTTATTAATTAAACATATAGCTTTCACCGGATCACCAGATTGGATGACAAATCTTTTTCTCGTAAAGTGGTGTCTGAGGCAGGAACAGGGGAACAACTACTGTGGTTACTATGTTTGCAAGTTTATCAAGGTGCTCTCCCAAAGAACTCCTACAGAGAGACTCAAAGTACGTTAAAAATACACTATATATTCATTTAATTATTATTATTGATTGTATTACTATGTCTTTATATATATATATGTACATATATTAATTTATTTTCCTTTAATTCAAACTTGTAGACTCGATGGTTGGAGGAAAAGGTCATACGGCAAGACCAAATCAAAGCAATTCAAGAGTCTATAGCCGGATTTTTTAATGAGCAGGTCATCGATTCCAAGGGCGAGTTCTACTTCGACCCAACACTGCCATTGAAGCCAAGCTAGAGGATGAGAAGAAACTTGTTATGTCACAACAACTATAATGCAATCTTTTGTAATATATGCACATGAAATAATATAATGTAAAATACACATATGCATGCATGCATATAAATATATATATGATGCATGCATGCATATATATATATATATATATATATATATATATATATATATATATATATATATTTCTATGCTTGAATTGTGTGATTTAATACGTTCATTGTGCTTGAACCGAAACATACTATATGCGCGTATAAATGTATAATTAGCAGCGTACAATACGACTTCGAAAACCTATTTTGAAAAGAAAACAAAAAAATGAAAAGAAAAGAAAAAAGAAAAAAACCTTTAGTCCCGGTTCGTATTACCAACCGGGACTAAAGGTGCCGGCCATCGTGGCATGTCAGGAGGCACCTTTAGTCCCGGTTGTTGTTACCCACCGGGACTAAAGGTCCTCCTTTAGTCCCGGTTCCTGACCCGGGACTAAAGGACCCCCCCTTTAGTCCCGGATGCTTGCTCCCAGGTGGGGAACCGGGACTAGAGGGGGTTCCCCACCGGGAGTAAAGCTCGGTTCTCTACCAGTGGGACTTGGTTTGCGACCTGAACTATGTAAAATTGTACTGTTTTGCAATGCAAATACATGTGAAATGGTGGATGAGTTATGTTTGTCTGTGTATCAAGGGGAGAGCAGGAGGCTACTTCATGCGTGGCACATGCTGTGTATTCAAGCTGATGTAGGCAGACTCGTTCTCCTTGCTGCTCTTGCAGTGGGCAAACTCTGATGACCAGTCTGAATAACTCGTGTTCGAGCTGCAGAACAGATCTTGAACTAAAATCAGGCTATATTTTGACCTCGGGAAATGTTTGGAGTACTGAAATCAAGTTCAGAAAAATGCATAGAAAGAAATGTAACATATTCCCTCCCCATTTTTCTACATTAGCTTTGACTACACGAAACAAGAGGAACGGTTACTATAACTGTAAAGGCCAAGAAGCTATGCACTGTTCTTCTATCTTGATTATTGGTTATGATTTACTTTACGCAGAATCGAACTCGGATGAAACCACAGTTGACAAAGTCCACACTGAAACATGTGAGTTAGCTCTATGAACTTAACCTAAAATAGTTTGTGGCCCTAAACTCGTATATGCTCAAGTGCTCAGGTCAGGACAGCGTTGGGTGGCTCAACGACGCCATCAGCGACAAGCCCGTGCTCACCTGCCCATGCCACTGATGCCTTGTCAACCCACGCACGCTGCACGCATGGCCGAGTTAACAGAAGAAGAAGACGCACCGTTGGAAGTGGAGGCTGCGGGCACAGGCTCCTCTTGTACGGAAGCTTCATGGGGTCCGCCGACGGGTCCCAGAGCACCCGCGGGTACACGTACGGCACGCCGGCGTCCGCACCAGGCCTGGGCAGGGCGCTAAGTGAGAGTGGCAGCGTCGGAGGGTGCATCGAGAGGAGGTGGCCGGATACACCGCCACCGCCGAGGTGCGCGGCCCTCGACATGGACATGGCAGCGACTCCCTCCATCTTCTGCTCCTTGATCCGCAGCTGCTCGATCTGCACCACGTCGAGGCCACGCTGCGGGGCCACGCTGCGGGATCTTCTTGGGCTTGCTCTTCTTCGACGCCCGCACCACGCCGGTGGCCGCGCCAGCGTCGGCGCCGTTGCCGTACCTCGGCAGTTGGTGATGGTGGTTGTTGCAACGACGGGGCTGCCGGCATCGACAGCACGAAGGATGGTGCCAGACGCACGATGATGTCGTCGTCCATGCTATGCTTCATGTCCGCGACTCCGAGGACAAGGTCGGCGGTGACAACGCCTACAACATCCCCTCGCATCACTGCCATCACCATGTGGGGGACCGCCCCGACCCCCACCTCAAGACCTGATTCACCGTCATCCATGCCGGATCTGCCTCATCTCCACCGGATCAGGGCGCCATGACGCCGGATTGGGCGCCGCCATCAATGGAGGCCGTCACGGGAAGAGGAAGGGTGGGACGGCTGGCGTCGTGGGAGACGAAGCGGTGGATGGCAGCAGGCACGGGAAGAGGAACGATGGTAGCAGATGTGTGAGAGAGGGAGAGGGCGGCCGCACATGGCACGCACGGCCGTCCCTCGCCTGCCGCCGCCCAGGCATCAGGTGCTCCAAACTCCATCGGGGAGCGGATCGCCGTAGTAGAAGGTGGAGGGCGTGTCGGACGTGGGCTCGTACACCCTGAGCGGTCCGAGCAGCAGAGGGGCGCAGCGCTCATGGATGGACGGAAAGATGGAGATGGAGTGACCTGAAGGGCGCCGATTGGGGGAGCGGGGAGGTGGTGCCGATTGGGGGATCAGGGAGGTGGTGCCGATTGGGGGATCAGGGAGGTGGCGGTGATTGGGGGAGCGGGGACGCGGAGAAGATCGTTCTGCTAGGTGGAGGATCGCACGTTGGGGGAAGGGATGGCAAGCGAGGAAGCTAGGGACCGCGCGGGGAAGGGATCGACGTTGGAACGTGACACCAAAAAAAAAAAATGTCTACTTTTTAGTCTTCTTACTTGTGGAAGATTAGTAAGGTGTACATGAGTTTTTATTTTTGTAATATATTTTAGAATATATTTGTCGCTATTATCATAGAGAGGAGCAATCACCTTAGCCTATTACAATTGCGATAGAGGACTACATGACATCTCACATTTATCCTATCTTGACACATATCTATGGTAATGCTTTTCTTTGCTTTATATAATTAAAAGTAGATGTTCAAAAATATAGCCATACAACTCTAGATGTACCATTGTGGCTCTCTTGGCTACTATAGCCAAATAAAAAACACTCTCAGAATCCTCAACTATATATAATTCTTCTTAGCCATCCCATCTCAAATGCAACTTCACATTTATCTAACCATTGTGTTATGCTATATATACTTGTTTAGAGGACATGTTATAGACCTCTTAATTGAGATTTACTTACATATTACATCACCTATTGTACTTTTCCTTTAAAAAAACAACTGTACTTTTCCTTTTAGAAGACGTAAGTTATAAAGACGTATTTGTTCTGTTTTTCTTTCACTTAACATCTTTTCCGCAACTTTGACCAAATCTTGATAGAAACATTTTTCAACATGAATGTAACGACACATGTACCTTTACACAAAACGGTAATGCTCTGTCCAGGACGTCTGTCCGAACAAACGGCCCCATTGGTGGGCCGCGATGCCCACGTGGCTCTCTTATCCGCTCATATATCTGCTCCCCTTCAAGCACCATAACTTCATAAAAAACGTCTCAGCGCTGTGATCGCTCCGCGATCGCGCTCCACTGCGCCTCCCGCCCATCTTCCT
Source organism: Miscanthus floridulus (assembly GCF_019320115.1). Classification (NCBI taxonomy): domain Eukaryota; kingdom Viridiplantae; phylum Streptophyta; class Magnoliopsida; order Poales; family Poaceae; genus Miscanthus; species Miscanthus floridulus. Next base: position 41,260,453 of record NC_089589.1, read on the forward strand.
CTCCGCCGCCGCGCCCGACCACATCCCGCGCTGCTCCACACCCCGCGCCATGCCCCTGTCCACTTCGCCTGTCGCAGAAGGAGAGGCAAGGGAGGCCTATGCCTGCGCCCCCATCCAGCGTGCCCGTCAGTAGGAAGTAGAGGCCTTCGCACCACGCCTGGGGTGTACGCTGGACCATTGCTCTCGACGTCCCTCGGACATGAGCTTGCTGACTATCGGAGTTCCCCAATAAGTAGGTTGTGGCTACCAGCGACATTGTGTTTCAATTGTTTCATGCATTTCGGACTTATGTTTCAAGTATTTCATCTGAATGTTGCAAATAGATCTTAGATGTTGTATATGTTGCAAGTCTATGTTTCAAGTGTTTCTGGTGTTTTAGACGTATGTTTCAAGTGTTTAATATGAATGTTGCATATGTTACTGTGGCTCTATACGCATGTTTCAAGGGTATGTTTCAAGGGATTCACATGTTTCAGACTTATTTTGCAAGTGTTTCATCTGGATATTGCAAAAGTAGATCTCGATGTTGCATATGTTGTTATGACTTTACACGCATATTTTTCAAGCGTATGTTTTAAGTGTTTTATCTATTTCAAACGTATGTTGCAAAGTGTTCAATCTGGATGTTTCAAAAATAGATCTGGGATAGCACATGTTTCATCTGCCGCAACCACCCTGCTGCTGCAACTGCGGGAGCCGCCGTAGGTCACTGTGCGGGCACCTAAGGCCGACATCTGCCTCCGCGGCACGCATCTGCAAGTGAGGTAGGTGACTGGAACCCATGTGGGGCCTGGGGATGGGCACGAGGTGCGAGATGGGCTGATGGAGCACGGGATGGGCGTGGGTGCGGCATGAGGACGCTAGCCCTTCCGTTATATGAAACATGTGCATATTTTGTTCAACGTTAGTCAAAAGTATCGTCTCTTCGCTTGGATTTATCCGCCTGGTTTATCAGCTATAGTACAATATTTCTCTCTCACAGCAAACACAGCCACAAAAATCATTAGCCGAACAGCCCGTAATGTTTAGTCTTTTTCTACTTCTACTATTCTACTAATAATAATTTGCCTATAGTACTTATTATATTTTCAACTTAGAGCCTCTTTAGCAGGGCTCCTGCAGGGGCTTCAGCTCCGGCTCCTGCAGGAGATATGTCAAACGCCTGTTTTGGAAAGGGCTCCACATGAAGAGCCGGTCAAGAGCCGGAGCCATTTTTTACCTGTGCAGGAGAAGCTTTAAAAACGAGCTTCGCGCGGCTCTTTACCGTGGGTTTACGTCGTCTAGTGCGAAGGAGCCGTTTTGTCAAACATTTTCAGAACGGCTTCAGCTCCTACAGAGGAGCTGCTCCTTTAGAGAAGTTAAAGTCGAAGCCATTTTTAGAGAAGCTGCTTCTTCAGATAAATTAGAGCCGGAGCCATTTTCAGAGGAGCGAAGCCCCGCCAAGGAGGCAGTGTCACGTAAACTCGTTTGTCCGTGGACGTAATTGCAATTTTCGCCCCAGGGGCCATATCCTCTCCCACAGGTTTTGCGGCTGCGGCACTCTGTCCCCAGCAGCGCCGCCTTCGTCTTCCCGGAACCCCGCCGACGCGCCCCTCCCCCCGCCCTCCTCGCCTCACCGCGCGCAAGAGCCCCATGGACACGGGCTCCTCACCCGCCGCCAGCCAGCAGACCTTCAAGGTTCGCCCTCACCAATTTCAATCCAATGACAACCCGTTCCTCTTCCTCACCTTGTCCTGACCGCCGGCGGCTTCCTCGCGTCGCAGCTGATCCTGGGGTCGTCGTCGGTGGCGCGAAAGAACATCCTCGAGGAGATGGGGCTGGAGTTCCATGTCATGGTGGGTCGTGCTGTTCTGATGCTTGGCTTGCTCCCAACCGCCCTGATTCTGCCGATGAAATGTTTATGGGACCTGTTTGTCTTTCTGTGGTTTCAGACTGCGGACATCGACGAGAAGAGCATCAGGAGGGAGAATCCTGATGACCTGGTCATGGTCCTCGCGGAGGCCAAGGTAGGCACAAAAAAATGCCCTGCTTTTTCCGCCCCCCTTTGGTGAGACAATGCTCTGGGTTGTGCTAAGTTGTAGCTTCAGACCTTCAGTATTACAGACTCGGGAGTTCTGCAGTTACATCCAGTTGCCAATGTGATGATTTGTATGGCTCAATTGAAAATGCGTTGCTGGGTGATGCAAGTTTTTGCTGTAATGTTCTACTTGTAGTAAGACAGTAGTCCCTTTGTGCGTTGTATTGGGAGTTTAAAATAAAATATTGTTTTTTCATTTTGTGTTATAGCGATACTATGTGATGCCTGTATTTTCTTCAATCTGCACGAGAACACACATGAAAGTTCAGTAGTTGGTACCTTTGTTGTTTGCAAGGACCTATAAAAAGGCCTTTCTGTTGGAATAACCCTCATCAACAAGATAATATTTCTCTGAATATATAGAAATATTGTTCAGCAATGAATGCAGGAATTTTGTACATAAATCGGTTTGAGAACAAATAAAGTATACTTCAGGTTCAGGGGTAGTGGAAACTTATTTGAATGCTCGACCAAAGTAATCAGTCAATATACATGGTCATGTGCTGAACCTGGCCATCCAGCAACAAAGAAAGTTATCCTGTTCTTAAGACTGCTGAAGGCATCGATCATATAATTATACTTTTGTGTTTGCAGATGATGATTACGAAGTCTTGGATGAATCATCATATTTTTCTGATTTTTTTTCGGCTTTGGATTTTCCTACTCACTTCTTCAGTTGGCTTCTGAAGTTGTTCTGGATTTGCATAACTGAGTTGATTTCAAACCATTAGTTTTTACCATATTACCATGCATGCTTTTAAATAAAGTCAACTCGTTTTATAAATTTTCTAAGAGCTTCTAGGATACAATCTGGTTTCTCAACATACCATTCATATTCTTTTTAAAGGTACATGAAAACTAATACTTCTTTCTGTGGGAGGACAAGGAGGCTAAAGAAATGTCCAACCAAATTGGGCCTTGGTTGTTTTTTTAGCACCAACTATTTTTTCTCCCCCAGCATGGAGTTAACCACTTTAAGCATCTTTCAGGCTGATGCTATCATGTCCAGACTAAACCTTGCTGATTACCAGAAAGAAGGCAATCAACCAACACTCCTGATCACTTCTGACATAGTATGTCTCGATTACCTCTGCAGTCCTAATTTAGGTAGAATTTGTATGCCACAGTTGTGGATGTGTCTTCTCCTCTATTTTTTTGCTAGTATGTTATCATTTGTATGATTACATACTGAATTGTAGTTGACTTTGAGGTGGTCGTCCATGAAGGGATTATTAGAGAAAAGCCAATCACCAAGGAAGAAGCACGCCAATTCCTGAAAGGTTTGTTGTCCACTAAACGTCTGACTCACATTGTTTTAATGCATTTGTTTATTAAGTGAATCATTATCTTCAGGCTATTCTGGAGGTCATGTATCAACTGTTGGGTCTGTAGTTGTAACTAATCTTACAACTGGGAAGAGACTTGGAAGTTTGGACAAAGCTGAGGTAATTTTATCTTTTTAGCCAAAAGGACTCTTTCATCGACGCTACTCTTGTTATGTTGCCATTCAAATCAGATTTACTAGTTCAGAAGGATAGATGGTCCAATTTAGATGCGTAATTGATATATCAATATAGTTATTTAATAGAAATGAATTCACCAATGTAGGGGGGTGTGACAGAACCGCTCAATTTATACAAGATCAAGTATGGTTGTCCCTGTTTAACACGTTGACGCGCACATACTTTCACTTATATAAACCCGGTAGTCCGCCGAGTGCCACGAAGGACCTCGGTAAATCCACATCACAACCAAGACCGTAATAGATTGAACAAATACACATCACATACACGGAGTTGCAGCGGAAATAATGTTTACAATTGAGTTCATAAATTATAATATGTTGCCAAGTTTACAAATATGATAGCTAAAACAACATAGCTTTAAAATGGTTACAATAACATAAGTTTCAAATACACTGCTAGCATAAGTAACATCCTCCAACAATAGCATATAGACGAGAAATAAATATAGAGTCGCCGAGCCCACCGGCGGTTAGCCACCATCTTCCGCAGGCCGAGAACTTCACCTGCAACATGGTGGGATAAACCCTGAGTATTCGAATATACTCAGCTAAACTTACCCGTCAGGAGAAAAATAAAAAGACTCTCAAGAACATGCAAAGCTTATTTCGTGGAGCCGGTTGGATAGCATAACTTTGCAAAAAGAGCATTACTATCATGAGTCCTTACTTTCAATATTTTAGTCAATATTTTAGCATCAAGTTTAGTGAAGCTTATTATGGCTAACTTTGCACCTATTCTAGAGCAATCACTTAATTAATAAGCATCATAATAGCAACCATACCTGGTTTATCATATAATTATCATAACCATCATATTCCATCCAGTGTTACTACGAATGACGGAAGCCCGGTCAAGTTTCTCACTATCCGGGAGAGACGGCGATTCGAATCGATTGCAACCAGCTGGGCAGAAATCCTAACACAAACCCAGGTGTACCGCGCGAAGGTAGCCTTAGGTCACCTTTGGTACAAGTCGGGACTCATTTCGTGGGTTCGATCAGCATCACACACTTAGGGACTAACCAGCTGCCAGGACGCTGAGGCCTAGCCTCGGCTCTCCGCACATCTTTACTACCTCCGGTGTGCACCCTCGGACAGAACGACTCCAGGCCTGAGTTGAGCTATTCGGCTTCGTGGTCGGAATGAGTTATCCAGCCAGCTAAGTGAGAGGCTGTGTTCAAAATGACCGAGGACCAACAACGATGCGGTCCTTAACCGACACAGACGGGATAAAATATGCACCCAAGACCTCCATGTCTTGCTGCCTCTCAATCACCAGATCTCGTCTGGTCTCCATTTATTTATCATCACATGATTATTTTCCACAATAGCAAATATAGCCAATCGTGACCAGGTATCCACCTATCTTGTAGGTGACAGGAAATCACCCACTTCTACCGGTCTAAGCATGGCGAAGCATAGGTCGGCCTATTCATCTAGTAAGGGCACCAGCATTTATATATATAGTGGACAAGGTAGGAAACATGTACCAACGGCTTCATTCGACTCCTATCACCTAATGCAGCATACAAAAGTTATACTTATGTGCATTTGTAAAAAGAGAGGGTAGGAGACTTAGAATGATCCGAGGTTTGCCTGGGATCCAACACTAGGTCAGTGTTTGTTAGATGACACTCGCTTGGTGAGCATCTCCAGTTCAGGCATGAACTCTCGGGGTCCTTCCATCTTCTGGATCCGTCCATCAACACACCATCTTCGGGACTTATCCGCCAACACCGTCTTCTGGTTCGACTCCAACATCATGTCCTTCCACCCTTCACGTGGTTCATCTAGCGTACATAAATTAGATGCACAATACAGAGATATGAATGCAAAGAATGGCCGCAAGGGATGCATCACATAAAAGCATTCAAAACAAGCTCAAGGTTACATAAGAAGGTATAGCATATAGAGTTGTTTAACTAAACGTCACACAATCTATTATTGAAAGATAGTAAGCACATCAAGCATGGCACATAAGTTAACTTAAGTTTTGCTATTACAAGCATTCATCAATCAAGAATTAACTAAACATGTTTAGCCAAAACAAGATCAAGCTAAAGCAATTAACTTAGCACATGCCTAGAATCTGGTCAGCAACACAGAAGGCACTTGTTTCAACCATAACTGGAGTTATAGGCATCAAACAAAGGTGATCCTAGACTTTCTGAAAAGGTTAGGAAATTTTCCACAACTTTGTTATTTACACCTAGAGCTGATTCAAAGGTTAATAAGGTTGAAAAACACTAACAAGCAGATCTACACAAACTAGAATAGAAAACTGACATGAACTTCAGAAATGCATAACTGGAGTTCTAATAATCCAACAAACATGACCCTTAATATTCTAGAAAGCTTATTAAGTTATCGATAACTTTCTTATTATTACTGCCAACAAGATAAGACAACACAATGAAGACATTTTGGACAGAACCTGCCATTCCACTTTGAACAACTATAATTAGAGTTCTAGACCAGCAAAAGTGGTGCTCTTAGACATTTTGGAAAGCTTAACAAAAACACTACAATTCTTCTATTATCACCAATACATGATTACATGTTTAAATAAGCAAAAAAATACAATCATTCAGATTTGTTCAGAGGACATGCAAAACCTGATAGCAAACTTCTAAAATCTATAACTCCTAAACCAGCAGGCCTAAAATCATAAAATTTTAGGACAAGCAAGATAAGGAAATTATCTACAACTTTGGTATTCACCACATTTACAGAAAACATCATTTGCATCACGAAAATATCACCACCACAGAAAATGTGTATGCAGCCATAACAGCAGAGATACAACTATATGCATTTATCATTTATGTTGTTAACAACTAACATTTTGTTGCTATATATACAACTCCTAATCATAACCAATCAATCACATTACTTAACACCAATTATTAGAAATATTACATGGCATAAACACATGCATCTATTAACAAACTTTCATCCTCTACTTATATAATGCAACATATATATTATTTTTAGGTGATATTTTAAACATAGAGTTGAGAGTTGGAATTTTTACAGGTGAAAGGTGATATCAAAACATGGCTACTGTAGAAATATTACATGCTCAGGTTTTATAAATCAATCATTATAATCAAAACAAGTTTTAATTACAAAAAGACACGTGAGAGCAAGATAAATCTAAAACTCAACATTTGCTGTAAACATCTAGCCATATTATGTATCAACATGACAACCACATCAGACCAAGGTACATTTTCCATTTTTACACCTTCATAATAATTATAACTTATTTAAAACTATTTATCAAACATTAAGCATGCTAAATCCATAACTCAATCATACCGCATCCAATGAACATGACAATTTTACCACAGTACACATATGACATCAGTAGTCTACCATAAAAATTTCACAGTCATTGGAGCACCACAACTTTAGATATGAATTTATTCCTAGAAAACCCTAATTTACAAAAATAAATAAAAACAACAGAAACTTTCTACTAAAGCATGCCATATTTTAACTCTACTGCATAGATATACTCTTAAGAATTCTAAAACATCTTCATTTGCTATTTTACGACTTTTCTACGATTTACTATGATTTTTCAAAGTTTCAGCCGATTAAATGCAATAAAGGAAAAGATAAAGGAAAAACACATTTGCACTGAGGACCCTAAACTTTCCACTAAACAGATTCCAACAAAAAGGTCCTTTAAGGCACTATTCATATGAGTCATAGATTTTGCATCTGGACCCAAGAAATAGCTTCTATTTCCATTTTATTCCCTCTCTCCTTCACCGGAACGGAGCAGAGCACGGCGGGCGGAGCCGATTTCGGCCGGTCGGGGCGGTCCCCGACGGAGGCGAGTGGCGGGGGAGCAAGGGGGCTGTCCACCGTGCCTGAGGGTGGCACCAGCTGGGACAGGGACGGGCCCAGGCGGCTCGGCCACGTGTGTGCGCAGCGCACGGAGGCGTAGCTCGGGTGGCGACCGTCTGCAGTGGGGATGGGGCCGGGAAAAGGGGGCGCCCGGGGGTGGCGCGCTGCGGTGGAGGCGCTGCCTTACTCAGTTGTGCGGTGGTTGGCTGTGTGGACAGAGAAGGGAGCGGCGGCGGCACAGCTCTAGTCGGCGGAGCTCGGCATGCCCGCGCGCACGCGACATAGGGCGAATGGGAGAGCCAAGGAGAGTGAGAGCGAGTGAGGGAGAGGGGGAAGCTCGAGCGTCCACTTCTAGAGGGCGCAAAGAGAGGCAGGGCACGCGTCGGCAATGGTGGGGCGCGAACTCGTGCATGACGGCCACGCCGGTATTCTGTCGAGCACGTGGCGGGCGACGGTGTGGGTATGGTGGGCGCCGATTTTAGGCCAGCTATGGGCCGATTTGGCGAACGGGCCTTGAAGCAAAGTTGCTTATCTCGGGCTGCTCTACAAACCTTATTTAAGATGTTAAGTCATTAGAGCCACGGATTCGGAGATAATCAGCACCAAACTAGAGTGTCAGCGAGAAAACGAGGATTAAGGAAGAGCTCGGTTTTTGTTAGTTTTGGGAGGTCAAACTAATCCCAATCTTTTGTATGTCCTTCTCCAAGATGTAAACTCTAAATTTTATTTTTGGATCAAATTATGTTGCTTAACAAAAATCCGAGAACGCGAGATGCAAATGTCAATGACGATGAATTCCGGACTTAGAATTATTTAGAGCCCAGAAAACAGCAGCTGGTTCAGGTTTGAAGCCTTTATTTGACAAGCTTAGAGGAAGATTTAGACTTGGGTCTTTAAACAAAGTTTATTGTACACATCTTGATCTGCAACTTTTCTTAAAGGTTAAACCTCAGATCTGGTACAGAAGCTATCATTCCACTTCGGTCAAAGCAGTATCTCAATAAAGCTTTAAATTATGCTTTTTGGTCTATTGAAGCATTTTCTTGACATTTGCTCAAGATGAACCTTTCATAACTTTTGTTCATGAGTTGAATTAAGACTGTTTGAGAAAGGTTGCAAGGTTTGGTCGACATCCCATGTTTCCATTTACCCCATGAAGCAATTCTAGAAAGGTTATAACTTATCATTTTACGTGCCTTCTTGGCTCCAAACTTCATGAAACTTTTTCAATGGTCAAGATAACTAGATGTTAAGGTGATGCTCATGAAAGAGCCATGGTTAACACTACTCAAGCATACATTTGAAAAGGGTCAACATATAAGCAAAGGTGTGTTGTCCAAGTTTAAGTTGGGGCTCATTTTCATAGATTTGACCTTAACACCTTCATCACCACTTCCGAGATAAGGAACTAAAGCTCCTGATTACCACTTATCCTATCATGTTTGAGCTCAAACCCACTGCTTAGCATGTGGCTAACACCTGGGTTGTTAAGGGGGGGGGGGGTATTTGGTATATGAGATTCTTCAAATTTATTGTGTCAAAAAGAATTTTTTGTCTTAAATGTGATATTTGTGGATGATAATTGACCAAGGAAGTTTTGCATTGTCATTCTACACTCCGCAGGTTTATTTCCACGATATACCAGATGAGGTCATCGAGAACTTGGTACATGCTCATTTATTCTACTTCCATGCCTTTTATAAATAACAGCAGCCAAAATAATTGCTGGATTACCATCACGAGGTTCAATATTTTCATATTTGTCATGTTGTTATGTCACTGAGCTTTTCTCTTCCCTGTTTGCTAGATCGATGAGGGAGTAGTATTTAGGGTCGCAGGTGGCTTGCTACTTGAACATCCATTGACCCTTCCATTTGTCGAAGCAGTGGTCAGTGTCTCATTCACCTTATCTTGGTTGTCTTATAGGGTTTTTGTTTCCATTCATACAAATGTGAACTAGCCTTGACTTGTGCAGGTTGGTTCTAGTGATAGCGTCATGGGGCTCTCAAAGGAGATCGCAAACAAGCTAATTCACGACGCACTGTCTACTTAGCATAGCAACTTTGGAGCTATTGTTTCTGATCAAATTCTTACTGCACTCGCCCGGAGATGACATCACACAGAAAGCATATCTGGGGATACCTCATAGTGAATCAGTTATTCTTGTATTTTTCTTTATTTAAATGTTAATCGAAGACAGGCACACCTGTGGAGTGAGCAAGGACGCTCCAATCCCATGACCTGCCATTGCAAATTGTGATCAGGTTGTACTTACAGCCTGTTTCACTTGGAAGGATATATTGATGCTTCTATAAGTGGGGCAATTTGTATGATTTGTAATATACTGATATATATAATCTCGTTTCTGATTTGTGATGCTGTGCTCTTTGCCTCTTTGCAATTGTTATATAGAGCACAACAAGTGTAGGGATGAAAATGAATCGGATATGAACTGCTATGTACGGATACGGATACGAATACATGACCGCGGGCATTAAGTGTTAGATAGCGTTAGATATCCAACTTCGAGTGTTTAGATTTGAATATGATATGTGATATTGAATGTTTGGATTAAGATACGGATTGTAGTTGTTGATTTCATTTCTACATTCTAGGTAGGGGTGAGCCATATATGTTCTGAAGTTATGTCCTAGTAGGTCACAATTTCAGAAAAGGGCGGGGGCTACAATTTCATGACGAAACCAGGGGCATTTAACATGGATGCATAAAAAAAAGTCCAACTTTTAGGTAAAACTAGGTAGCGTGCCCGTGCGTTGCTACGGGATAGCTAATATTTTGTACTAAAAACACACGGATCACACGATAAGATAACAATACTTTAAAAATTAAAATACCAACGATAAAGTGACATTTAATCCAAAAAGCAAAGTTTATGAATTTAACACAGTCACGGAGAGCGCGATGTCGCAGGCTCACAGCCTCTACTGTATAGATCTTTTCGTGATGCGGCTAACATAATATTTTATATCGGCAAGAAGAAATCTCCAATATTCATTTCTTTCGTGCGCCAATAAATCCACGAATAAGTTCCGCCGCATCTCCATACCATCTTGTACATAGGTTCGAGTATATATGTAAATATAGGTAAATGCTCGTGCATTGCAACGGGAAAAAAACAATGCTACGATAACATATGTATGAACATGTGTGGTACTATTACCTATAAGTATGATGTACGGAACACCAATATTACATAAGTCTTCATGTTGTATAGTTCATTATAAAGATCAAGAAATCATTAGTATTTTACCTTCTAACTTGACTATAAACCATCAGTTTAAGGGCCCTAGCATGCATGAAAAAAAGACAAAGGTAATATCTTTCAGAACAAGATAATTAGATTTGGACATGTAACTATAAACGTATCAGACAACCATCTGGACCAATTCCCAACCTACAGAAGTATATATCATGTGTTAACAATCAATAGTGCAAGGGAGGTGTCATGCATAGTTCCTATTCTAGGTTGTTTGTTTGTTCATCATGCAATTGCAAGCATTTCATAATTTAAGCACATACAGAGTTCTTAAGCTATGCCTGATCCAAAGCTTAAGTCGTCAGCTAGAATCGGCAGAACTCTTGAGTCCATAATTGGGTCAGATATAGTATCCGTGGGTATCTCATTCTCTGATTCACGAAGGATGACATTAAACATAGCAATATCTAAATCAGCTACGCAATGCTCCATCACCTGATAGAAACATAAAAAATTTCATGACTTCATATAAAAGATACCATTACCAAAGAAACAAAAACCAGCATCTGAAAGCATACCAATTTTGTCAACACGGGTAAACATCCACACTCATGTCCATCAGCACGAAGAGGGTAACTTCTGCTGAATGCATCATCAAATGTAGTTTTCCAGAGATCAATAGAAAAACTTCTATGTTGCTGATCACCCAGAAAGCCCTAACAACCTCCCAATCTTTGGAGTTGACAAATCTTCTACAGGGGTTTGCATGTGGGGTGTCATTGTATGTGAAATGAAAATTCTTTAGAAAACTAAAAAATGAATTTGTTTGCGGTAGGTTTTACTCATCACTGTTTTACAGGAGCCATACTCAGCTTTTTGGAAAGTGCCAGGACAGTAATAGGGTTAACCTTTATATGCCACCACATCTTCTCCAATGCATCTACAATGTGCTAGTTTCGCCCCAATCATCTAGCAGCTTCATGATATTGGGTATACTTGCCATTGTAGTTACTTTTCCATCGTGTTGTAGCAAAACTCCTCTCAGGCTTCTTTGCACCATTTGTGCTGAAAACCTTAAATGGACTTGAGTACCGTGAAGTACCAAATGTTTGTGCAACGATCTCTCAGGACAAATGTGTTCGATAGCCAAAATGTCAGCCTACATCAAAATTAGGTTCTTACTTCTTAAATTTTGATCTAAAAGAATCGGTGCTAACAATAATAAGGGAAACAAGCGGTAGAGCGTAGTCATAATTTACCTTGAAACATCATTGCCACGAGATTTTGAAACAAGCAGAAGCCCAGAAACTAAATTTTTTACAACTGAAGCATTCCTATCTGAGGACCAAAATTTTGATGCATGAATGTAAATCCTAGATAAATGGGGAGCTAGCGTATGAAACTTATGTGATGAACAACCATACTCTAGCACCACAGAGTAGAGAGAAGCCTCAAGAACAGCCTCATTATTTTCATACGAAACTTAGTTGCCATTATAAGCTAGGTTTTCTTCAGTATTAGCAATTCCATAGTCAGTGCCCCAAATCTGATCACATTTCGGAGTTTCATTCAAATATCGACCTCCTTTGCCTCTTCAGTGGCTTTACCTTCAATCTCTCTGTCCTCAATGGCATTACCATTAGTTACTTTGCTCTGAATAGGTTTATCATTAGTGACTTGACATTCAACGACCTTATCATCCTTTATTCCGTCCTCAATGTCCTCATCATTCTTTGCTCTGTCTCAACAGCTTTGTCATCGGTGGCTCTGCCTTCAACAGTGCTATCATCCTTGATTTTGCCCTCAACTGCTTTATCATCTACGGGTTATTAGTAAAAAAAAGAAAAAATCCATCTCAAAGAAAAAAGGAACAAAACTTACACCATTTAAATATGAAAAGATCAGACAAATATTAAAGCAATGGATATTAGTATGATTGTTATTTTACATCTACAGGCAACAAATCACGAATGAATCATTGATGTCTAATGGAATGCATAAATAACCAGCGCCATAGTCATAAATTAAGTCTGTTGAGCTAAAGAAAATAGGGAGACAAAAACAACCATTTCCCTTGCTTATCTGAACAATCTAACAGTTGCTGCTGCTTTCACTTCACCAACAGAAGATAAATATCAAGGCACTGCTAGTTTCTTCCAAACTGTCATGCCTGCTTGTTCACAAAGGTGGGAACATCATCAAAAGATTATGTAAATTCGATTAGCATTCTATCTCTTTCTAGCAAGAAGCCAATTATGGCTACCAACTCAAGATTATGATTTAGTAGTACATACTACCACCTTATTAATTCTAGAGCTCAGAGAAATCATGTGGTAAGATATTTCACTACCTTAAACAATCCCTGTTTGTATTATTACCAGCAATAATCTTAGTATTTTTTATGAAACTATCCGAAGGTACAAAATTACACGTGACAATCGAGTCATGCAAAGATTAGATAGAAAATATCAACGGTGTATGAAACCCATCATCTTCTTCCTCATCATCGTCCCCAACATCATCCTGCTCAATGGCTCGCCATGGTACAACGGCAGATTAAGCACCATACAAAAATAGGAAAAAAAGATTATCAAGGTTGACTGAATTTTGACACTGGTCTGTACACTCATAATCACCGATTTCAACGAGCGCCATCAGCCTGTCGGCAACGTCGAGCTCCTCGGTGTCCTATAGGGGGCACGCGAAGTCCTCAAGATCACGTACTCGCCACCGACAACATCATGAATGCCCGTTCCTGTAAAAAGCAGGAGGAATCAGCAGCGATCAACGAAGTGCCCGGCCTGGGCGCAATCGACCCCGCGAGATTGGCCTCTTGCTAGCTCCTGGACGACGCGGGCGAGGGCGAGATTGTCCTCTTGCTAGCTGAGGCCAGTGAACGGCCACCTCCCGTCAGCCGGCGGTGCGACCGCCACTGCAGGGATCGACCGCCACCGCAACGTGGTAGATAATCATGTTCGGTTGTTTTGCATGAAGGAAAATCATAACCTCTTAATGAGAATAATTTCTTATTTGATTTGATTTGATTGATTGATAGTAGTTTCCTTTTGCATGCAAGAAAGTTATATCACAATAGGCGTGATGGTCGCGCGAGGGAGCACTTTCTTTTGCATGGAAGGAAACTGCCATGATTGCCACCGCACGCAGGTCTCATGCAAGGAAAATCAACAACTGCCGTGATTGTCGCACGGAGGTGGGATCGATCGCATGGGGTGGCAGACGGATGAACTAAGACAATTGTCGCACCAAAACGATGTCCACACTTTGTTCTTTTTAGTTGTAGGAGATGTCCAACACTTTGTAGTAAAGTTTTCTCTTTTATTTGGGAACTAACTTTTTAAATTAGTTGGTTAGGTTTCTTATAGTAGAGACTTGTCTATATGAGTTCAAGTTCTCAATTTGGCATGTGATGCTTGTGTTTTTATTTATTTTACTAGGTAGCGTGCCCGTACATTGCTACGGGATAGCTAACAATTTGTACTAAAAACACACGGATCGCATGATAAAATAATAATATTGTAAAAATTAAATACCAACGTTAAAATGATATTTAATTCAAAAAATAAAGTTTGTAAAATCAACACAGTCACAGAGAACGCGGCGTCGCAGGCTCACAGACTCTACTTTATAGACTTTTCCGTGATGTGGCTAAGATAATGTTTTATATCGGTAGGAAGAAATCTCTGATATCCATTTCTTTCGTGAGCCAATAAATCCGATATCCATTTCTTTCGTGTGCCAATAAATCTACGAATAAGTTCCGCCACATCTCTGTACCATCCTATACACAAGTTCAAGTATATATGTAAATATTAGTACCTGTCACGTGGACAATACTGCGTGTTTTGAAAAATCTCTCACAAAACCTTAAATAAAGTATGTTATACTCATCATATATATGTGTGGCTTTAGGTCTATTTCCCACATACATATACCGTAGAATAATGTATGATTGTTTACATTACCGTGGTATTATTTTTTTCTGTTGCACAATAATTGAATCGATTAGAAAATAATCGTTACCCGACACTCCAAGGATTACAACTGATGTCCTTTCTTACGTGCAATAGCTTTGTCGTGTATCAAAGAAACCTTCTTCGTAGAAAACCAACACAAGATGACATGCATTGAAGGCAAACATGATTAAGGGCTAAAACAAAAGATAAAACCCACGCACAACCTGGCACTGCCGGCACATAGCCACACATGTCAAGCATGGGTCTTGTGTATGTGCCTAAAAACCCGAGATAATATAACAAAGAATAACATGCTATATGACAAAGTAGCTAATGCTATGTGCATAAACATATAGCAGTGCCAACATCTCACAGATCACATTTGCCAAGTAAACAACATTGTCCTCACATAGCTACAACTGATCATCGCTTCCGTTCTAGTAATCAAGGGAGCATCAAGTTCTAATTCTCAGCTACAACTCCCATTCTCACCGCTATCATCCACACGAGAAAAATGTTCACCTGAACGCACTGCACTGGAGACGTCCTACACTTGAGTCTATCCTGAGACAGGTAATCCTGCAGCAATGTCACTCTAGCCAAGGCAGCCGTTGACAAACAACTGGCACATTGCAGCACCACGCGGGAAGTAAATGCCCTTCCCCTTCACTTTATTCTCAGGTGAAGTAACAATGGAGGCCAGCTTTGGCTGGTTGGGGATTTTGAATTTGCCGTGTGAGATCCCAACGACATGAAGGGTTTACATCAACAACTTGAACCTGCATGAAGAATGAGACTGGGTTACATTGTTACCCTCGATTATCAGATAGTATACATTAATAATGCAAATACTAACAGCCTTGTTCCCCAAAAAAAGAGAGCAATTTGACGATGTGTGCAAATCAGCAAAAGATCATTCTGTTTCTTCTCTAATAAAATGAATCATTCATCAAAAGATCCTCAACTCAAGGCCCAAATATACAAATATCCTCAATTGTAGTAATATCTGAAGTCTGATTTTTTTGGGGAGCGATGTGTCAACAAAATATCAATATGATCCATGATGATGACAATATTTGCTACATTTAAGCATCTTATGTAAGTCTAGCTTAATGATTAGAATACAAATCATAAGATGGTATTATCAATAAGCCCTGAAGCCTCTAAAGAAAGATGTTCTACTTCCCAATGCTAAATACTGAAGATTCAAGAGCAAAACTGAATGATGAAAAGGAGAAAAACTGCTCTGCAAATTTTTTTCAAGAACAAGCCTGAAAGTATGACTGTGCTAGGTGGGTGTTTCCTTGTACTAAACTGCAATTTATTTTTATAAGAAGGCAAATGATAATAGTCCAGTACCATTAAGATATTAATCATTCATTTTGGTGCAATTGGTGTACTGTCAAAATGCAGTACTGAAAAGGTCCGCGGTATTGTATAATATTTTTGAGTCATATACTGAAACTAATTAATCACTTACCGCTGCTAAGCGACACTCCACAAATCAACCTAGATCCTAGCGGCTAGCGAATTATTTCGTATAGTGAAAGGTCTTAATGGCTAGAGGGGGGTGAATAGCCTAATAAAAAATTATACAACAACACTTAACAAAATGGTTAGACAATTATGAGGCGAAGCAAGTGTTGCGCTAGCCTACTCAAAATGCAAGCCACCTACCACAATTCTAGTTTAGATAGTATCTATTCACACAATAGCTATAACACTACCCTATGTTAATATGCTCTCAAAAGCTAACTAAAGAGCCACACCAACCAAGCAAGCAAGCTCTCACAACTAGCTACACTAAAGAGCTTGACAACTAGTTTGCGGTAATGTAAAGAGAGTGATCAAGAAGTTTATACCGCTGTGTAGATGAAGGAACCAATCAATCACAAGGATGAATAACAATGAAGACCAATCACCTCGGAATCAATGATGAACACAATGATTTTTTACCGAGGTTCACTTGCTTGCCGGCAAGCTACTCCTCGTTGTGGCGATTCACTTACTTGGAGTTTCACACGCTAATTGGCATCACACGCCAAATCCTCAATAGGATGCCGCACAACCAACACAAGATGAGTATCACATAAGCCATGAGCAATCCACTAGAGTACCTTTTGGCGCTCCGTCGGGGAAAGGTCAAGAACCCCTCACAATCACCACGATTGGAGCCGGAGACAATCACCAACCTCCACTCAACGATCCTCGCTGCTCCAAGCCATCTAGGTGGTGGCAACCACCAAGAGTAACAAGCGAAACCCGCAGCGAAACACGAACACCAAGTGCCTCTAGATGCAAACACTCAAGCAATGCACTTGGATTCACTTCCAATCTCACTATGATGATGAATCAATGATGGAGATGAGTGGGAAGGCTTTGGCTAAGCTCACAAGGTTGCTATGTCAATAAAAATGGCCAATGGTATGAGCTTCAACCGGCCATGGGGCTTAAATAGAAGCCCCCACGAAATAGAGCCATTATACCCCTTCACTGGGCATAATGCGGGGTGACCGGACGCTCCGGCCCAACTGACCGTACGCTGCTCCTCAGCGTCCGGTCGCCCGATGGCGGCCACGTGTCTCCAACGTTCAACTGTGATCGTTTGATCTCAACGGCCGAAATGTTGACCGGACGCTCCGACAGAGCTGATCGGACGCTGGACCCTCAGCGTCCGATCATTTACAGTAAGGGTCCAAAACGTGTTTTTGCCGACCGGACGTGTCCGGTCATGCTTGATCAGACCCTGCCAGCGTCCGGTCACACTGTGACTTCTTACTGTGCTGACCGACAACACGACCGGACGTAGCTCCTCAGCGTCCGGTCGCAAAGCGACCCAGCGTCCGATCGTTTGACTGACGCCAGCGTCTTTTGCTGCTACACCTGACCGGACGCGCCGGTTCAACCGAGGCCAGCGTCCGGTCACTTCTAGTGACCTCCGTCTTTTCTGTCTAGGGCACCGGTGGCACTGTCTGCCGGTGGAGTTACTTACCCTTGCACCTAAACTTCATCACCCTTGATCAAATGTGCCAACCACCAAGTGTATCACCTTGTGCACATGTGTTAGCGTATTTTCACAAACATTTTCAAGAGTGTTAGCACTCTGCTAGATCCTAAATGCATATGCAATGAGTTGGAGCATCTAGTGGCACTTTGATAACCGCATTCTGATACGAGTTTCACCCCTCTTAATAGTACGGCTATCAAACCTAAATGTGATCACACTCTCTAAGTGTCTTGATCACCAAAACAAAATAGCTCCTATGGTTTATACCTTTGCCTTGAGCTTTTTATTTTTCTCTTTCTTCTTTCCAAGTCCAAGCACTTGATCATCATCATGGCATCATCATCATGTTATGATCTTCATTTTCTTCACCAATTGGAATGTGCTACCTATCTCATGATCACTTGATAAACTAGGTTAGCACTTAGGGTTTCATCAATTCACCAAAACCAAACTAGAGCTTTCAAACTCCCCCTTTTTGGTAATTGATGGCAACCCTTATACAAAGATATGAATTGAAATTCAATTGAATCCATTGATGAGGACATGACCTCTATACATATGACCATGCTTGGAGAACCATATGGAGACCAAGGAGATCATCAAGGGTGTCCAAGTCAAGAAGGAGGTCCGAGGCTAATTTGGTTCGAGTCCCTAAGGTAGAGGCCCAATGCAACTCAAGTTCGAGTATGTCTCGGGTTCTAGGACTAGTCTGCCTTAAATTGGTCACCCAGGACACCTCTGGACTCCGTTTTTGATGATCCACATATGGATGGAAATCTAATTGGATAAGGAAGCCAACCCAATTGGTTTCACGTCAAAAGACCTTCGGTATCAATGGGAATCATCAAAACAAGTCAGCATCTAGATTCTGCTAGGGTGCTGCGACACCATCTTTTGGTCCGTTGGACCGTGTATCATGTTTGGGCCCATTAGGGGCGCGCCCAGGGGGGGTGATGCCCAAGACTCTATAAATAGCAGCCATCACTCTCATTCGGGTTTGGGTTTTGTTTAGTTCTTGATTTCCTCGGGAAACAGACGTCGTTTTGCTGCAACTGTCGCCGCCAAGGCCGCTTGCTGTGAACCAGAGCCCCAGTTCTTGATCTTGTTCGCCTGTGGCGATTAGTCCTTTCGAATAAAGACTTGAACTCCTTCTCGTTATCATAAGCCTCATATTTATTTGCAATTTCATATTATGTTCATCCCATTCTTGCTTGTGTTCTCGATTCGCTTGCAGGAAAGCCTTCTCGGCGAGGTCAATCGTGTTCGCGTGGTTGATAACCAATGGAGCAGTGGTGTAACGGTTGCGGGGGTCCGAGTCAGTCTTGGTTCAAAGCCTAGATCGTGAACGTCGAGTCTCCACCAATCAACGCTATCATACCTTTCAGAAGATCGGGCCTAGTCTACATCATGTGGTATCAGAGACCTTGTTGTCCGTTAGGTATAACTTGTTTTCCCCTTTAGATTGCTACTGTTTTTGTTTTACCTATAGTCCACAAAAAGCCAAAAAAATATACACTATCACATATCTCTAGTCCTATAGCCCCGCTATGCCTTTGCAATTTTTTTAATTTCAGTTTGCTTTATTGAACTGTCGTCCCTCGCCGCGTCTTAGTATTCGTTGTATTCTGATCTTATTATTGGTCTAGTGTCAAGTCTTGTTTCCTAGTGTGGCTTGCATCAGATTGATCTCCAGTTTTTCTTTGGATCTAAAATAGTCACGGAGTGGGTTGCGTGATTGAGTTTGTTTTGTCTAGCAATTCCTTCTACGGCTTCCTCGGTTAAGTATTTTTCTTCCACGGTGGAAATATCTAAAGTCTAATCTCTTATGTGCGGCACTTTTGTGAGATAAAAAAACATAAAACAAAGAAAAAGGCAAAGAGGTGCAACAACCAAAAGAAGGAAAAAAAGCCGCACCTAAAAAAAGAGAGAAAAAAATAAAGAAGGAAAGAAAAAGAAAGTGAAAAAAAAGTTCAGAAGTGCTTGCATCCTTTTGAGTCCTTGTGCTGAGTTGTATTGTATTGCTTGCTTGAACTAGGTTCAGGACAAGTTTGGGCCAGCGACATAGACTAGCTTGGGACTACTTTTCAATCTTGCAATTTCTGAATTGAATTATTGCTATTCCTTGCTACTATATTGTGCCTGTCCAAGCTCCACTTTCTTCTAACCAAGTACAGGTTCGCCTTGCAACTGTTACACTCAAGCTACAACGGTATCACAGTCACCGACCGATTACACCGCCTGTTGCTTTGGTAAGAACACTTGTAAGACCGTGGTAGGACACTTGAGAGTTGAGTGCCTTGTTTTTTTTCCTTGTCCACAACCTAAGTAGTTGATAGGGATAATACTTTTGTGTTGTCTTTTGCTGTCTTCTAACAATGATATGTTGTTCGTATCCACCGACTTATAATGGTATATGTGCTAATGAGTACATGGAGTGGGAAATTGTCATCGATAACATATTTTCTACTCGCTTTATGTGTCCAAGGAGGAAGGTAAAAAATGCAGCTAGTGTTTTGCGACATTCTGCTTTATCTTGGTGGGAGTCTTTAGATCCTTCTGATAAACCTCAAACTTGGAATGATATGAAACATCTTATGAGAGAAAATTTTTTTAATCCATCTCTTGTAATTAATTCAAATGATGAGGTGCATCAACTAGATCAATCTCTTGTTATTCCTCCTGCTATGCCTAACCTTTTGCAGGACAATGTACAAAAGAGCGAGGATGACGTGACAAAAAAAGGAGATGCTCACAGCCTCATGTGAAAATTCAAAACCATCAACTATTACGCCTACTGAACATAAGAGCAAAGGTAATGACCATGATGCTAAACTCACGGAAGGTGAGAGTTCTCTTGATGTGCTGAATTTTTTCACCAATCATGCTATGATAGAGCAAATTTTAGTGGAGCCTTTGCTTGATTTACCTTTGTCACAAGATGATTTGCTTGATGTTTCTTGTGATGAAGATGACTTGCATGATGATATTTATGTTATACCTATGCAATCATTGAAGAATGATCATGATATATGTGTGCTGAAATCGAGCACTTGTGCTAAAAATAGACTTGTTATTTATAATGCTAGTGAAGTTGATGAACTGAAATTGTTGTCTTCTTTAAATACTTTGGGTTGCATTGAATTTGATGTTCCATGTAATCTTAGTTCTTTAGAGGAGAAACTTTATGCATATGCTGATTTGCCATGGTTCTCTAGATATACATATCATGTTTTTGGTAAATCTAACAACCAAAGGCAATATTTGATACAACGAGTTTACATTTGTACAAATCCGAATTCTCCTTTTATTGTACAAATTAATGATCAACTAGAGGACAGTAAAATCAACACTGTTGTTATGCCATATTCCTCTAGTTTTGCTTTTCAAACACAAGTGGAATCCAAAGAAAGGGAGCATATATTTCTTGTTAGTACTAATCTTTTGCAGGATAGTATTGGCAAACATCATGTGTATTTCAATCAAGCAGACTACATGTCTGTAGGACAAGACATGCTATAAACCTGGACATGTGGTCATATTCTTTCTCACAATATTGTCCATTCCCATTATTTTGGAAACCTCGTTTGTCCTCATGTTGTGCAGGATTGACTTCAAACAAAATCGACGCCAAGGACGGCTTTTCATCAAGAAAGGGAGGATGATGAGGACATGACCTCTATACATATGACCATGCTTGGAGAACCATATGGAGACCAAGGAGATCATCAAGGGTGTCCAAGTCAAGAAGGAGGTCTAAGGCTAATTCGGTTCGAGTCCCCGAGGTGGAGGCCCAATGCAACTCAAGTTCGAGTCTGTCTCGGGTTCTAGGACCAGTCTGCCTTAAATTGATCACCCAGGACACCTCTGGACTCCGTTTTCGATGATCCACATATGGATGGAAATCTAATTGGATAAGGAAGCCAACCCAATTGGTTTCACGTCAAAAGACCTTCGGTATCAACAGGAATCATTGAAACAAGTCAGCATCCAGATTCTGCCAGGGTGCTGCGACACCATCTTTTGGTCCGTTGGACCGTGTATCATGTTTGGGCCCATTAGGGGCGCGTCCAGGGGGGGTGACGCCCAAGACTCTATAAATAGCAGCCGTCGCTCTCATTTGGGTTTGGGTTTTGTTTAGTTCTTGATTTCCTCGGGAAACAGACGTCGTTTTGTTGCAACTGTCGCCGCCAAGGCCGCTTGCTGTGAACTAGGGCCCCAGTTCTTGATGTTGTTCGCCTGTAGCGATTAGTCCTTTCGAATAAAGACTTGAACTCCTTCTTGTTATCATAAGCCTCATATTTATTTGCAATTTAAGATTGCGTTCATCCCATTCTTGCTTGTGTTCTCGATTTGTTTGCAGGAAAGCCTTCTCGGCGAGGTCAATCGCGTTCTCGTGGTTGATAACCAATGGAGCAGTGGTGTAACGGTTGCGGGGGTCCAAATTAGTCTTGGTTCGAAGCCTAGATCATGAACGTTGAGTCTCCAGCAATCGACGCTATCATATCTTTCAAAACAAAATAGCTCCTACCATTTATATCTTTGCCTTGAGCCTTTTGGTTTTCTCTTTCTTCTTTTCAAGTCCAAGTGCTTGATCATCACCATGGCATCACCATCATCATGATCTTCACAATTGCTTCATCACTTGGAGTAGTGCCACCTATCTCATAATCACTTTGATAAACTAGGTTAGCACTTAGGGTTTCATTAATTCACCAAAACCAAACTAGAGCTTTCAATCTCCCCCTTTTTGGTAATTGATAACAACCCTTTCACAAAGATATGAATTGAAATTCAATTGAATCTATGTTGCTTGTCCAAGCATATTTATTATGTGTAAAAGGATATGGACAAGTTTCATGAACTCCATATGGTAGCAATTGCTCCACCTACATATGTGCTAAGAGTTTGGATTGAAGCTTGCACATATGCTTATGTATGAAATATAGGAGACAATGTCTACCAAATGATGCTAAGGTATAAAAGATGGACCTTTGAAGCATGATACCAATCGGAGTGCACCTATATACCATCCTTAGCACCATGGTTAGCTCGATACCACTTGGAAATGAAATCACTAGATAACCTATGCATGCTAGTTTTTCATTTCATCATTCAAACCTACAACTAGCATACACCACACAAGCATGGATATTAAAATTTAAAACATGTGTCATGCAAGCAAACATATGAGATGCACATTCAAATGCACAAACAAGTTCATGGGCTTGCTCCCCCTACTTGTGTGCTCAAAATTTGATTGATCCCTTTCCTTTGTCATATCTCTCTCCCTATGTCAAATTCTCCCCCTTGTTGTCGTTTCACTATCTTAGTACACTATTTCTTTGTTTTTCTCCCCATAGTACTAATATCTTTGTTTTTCTTCCCTTTTGTCATCAATGACCACAAAGGTTCAAAATGTAGATAGGTTGAGATTATCAATGTCAATCAATGGGGTGAGGACCATTTTCCTAAATTTGGTTCAATCTAGAATACATTCCAAAGACATTTAACTCGGTTTGATCCAAGGACAAGCTTCTTCACACCTCCAAATAAGGGTTATCTTGTACCATATTGAGTTAAACACTTGGAGCTTATTTTCTAGATCAAACATTAGGTTTACAAGCCCACAAACATGTCATATGCTACCACTAGACCAAATTAAGCATACAAGTAATAGTGGTACCATACAATCATCAAATTCATTTGATTTCCATGAATGAGCCTATTTAATGTGAAAGATGTCTAGATGCACTAAACATGTCCTTAGCAAGGATGTATGCCATGCCAATCAACTTTTACCTTGGATTGCTCGAAGGAGAGGCATGTCATATGAGTGGGGGGGGGGGTGCATAAACACATGTTTGAGAAATCCAATATGTTCAACTCATTCCTTAGCATGCAAAATCTTTTCTCATCCAATGGCTTGGTGAATATATCAGCAAGTTGATATTCGGTGCCCACACTCTCAATGCAAATGTCCCCTTTTTGTTCATGATCTCTTATGAAATGGTGGCGGACATCAATGTGCTTTGTTCTTGCATGTTGAACCGGATTGTTGGTCAACTTGATTGCACTCTCATTGTCACATAGCAATGGCACTTTCTTAAACTTGATTCCAAAGTCATTCAAGGTGGCCTTCATCCAAAGAATTTGTGCACAACAACTACCGGTGGATATGTATTCAGCTTCGGCAGTTGATAATGCAACACTATTTTGCTTCTTTGATGACCATGAAACAAGTGATCTTCCCAACAATTGACATGTGCCCGAGGTGCTCTTCCTTTCAACCTTGCATCCCGCATAATCCGAGTCAGAGTAACCAACTAGCTCAAACTTTGCTCCTTTGGGATACCACAAACCAACATTTTGTGTATGCTTCAAGTACCTCAATATTCTCTTTGTAGCCTTCAAATGACATTCTCTTAGTAAGGCTTGAAATCTTGCACACATGCATACACTAAACATAACATCCGGCCTTAATGTGGTCACATAGAGTAGGCTTCCAATCATAGACTAATATAATTTTTGATCCACCATATTTCCACTTGCATCACTATCCAAGTTACCATTTGTTCCCATTGGTGTACTAATGGCTTTGCTATCACTCATGCCAAACTTCTTGATCACATCCTTGATATACTTTCCTTGACTCACAATTGTACCATTCTTCAATTGCTTGATTTTAAGACCAAGGAAGTAACTTAACTCTCCAATCATGGACATCTCAAACTCATTAGCCATCATCTTTCCAAATTCTTCATAAAAATCTTGATTGGTTGAGCCAAATATGATGTCATCAACATAGATTTGCAACACAAATAAATCTTTTCCAATCTTCTTGATGAAAAGAGTGGTGTCAACCTTGCCCATCATGAACCCTTTAGAGAGTAGGAAGTCCCTTAATCTCTCATACCATGCTCTAGTTGCTTGTTTCAAGCCATACAATGCCTTCTTTAACTTGTACACATGGTCGGGCTACTCATCATCTTCAAAACCAGGAGGTTGCTCAACATATACTTCTTCATTGATGTAACCATTGAGAAATGCACTCTTTACGTCCATTTGATAGAGTTTGATGTTGTGGGCACAAGCATAAGCTAGCAAGATTCAAATTGCTTCCAATCTAGCAACTGGGGCATATGTTTCTCCAAAGTTAAGACCTTCAACTTGTGTATAGCCTTGTGCTACCAATCTTGCTTTGTTCCTTACTACTATCCCATCTTGATCTTGCTTGTTTCTAAAGACCCATTTGGTTCCAATTACATCATGTCACTTTGGTCTCTCTACTAATTCCCATACTTGATTTCTTGTGAAACTATTCAATTCTTCAAGCATAGCATTCACCCAATCAACATCCTTCAATGCTTTATCTATCTTCTTTGGTTCAATGGATGACACAAATAAGAAGTGCTCACAAAATGAAGCCAATCTTCATCTAGTTTACACACCTCTTGAAATATCACCAATAATAGTGTCCAATGGATGATCCCTTGCAACATTGGTTGGTTGCAGGATTAAAACTTGATTGCTTGCACTTGCTTGATCATTAGGTTGAGATGATGTACTAGCCACTTGATCTTGTTCATTATTATGAGAGCCACTTGTACTAACTTGATTTGTATCATCTTGCACATTTGAGTTAGAGAGCACTTGTACTTGATCATCTTCATCATCATTCACTTGCCTAGGCCTCAATTCATCAACATCCATGTTCTTCATGGCATTTGAAAGTTGAATGCCTCTAACATCTTCCAAGTTCTCATTATCTACTTGTGAACCCTTGGTTTCATCAAATTCAACATCATGAACTTCCTCAAGAGTACCACTATCCAAATTCCAAACTCTATATGCTTTGCTTGTAAGGGAATAACCAAGTAGGAATCCTTCATCACATTTCTTGTCAAACTTGCCCAATCTAGTGCCTTTCTTCAAGATATAGCATTTGCAGCCAAAGACCCAAAAATATGCAATGTTGGGCTTTCTACCATTCAAGAGCTCATATGGTGTCTTCTCTTTCAATGGGTGACAATAGAGGCGGTTGCTACAATAGCAAGCCGTGTTGATAGCTTCGGCCCAAAAAGATTGACTCACATTGTACTCACTAAGCATAGACCTTGCCATATCAATGAGTGTTCTATTCTTCCTCTCAATAAGACCATTTGATTATGGAGTGTACTTGGCCAAGAATTGATGTCTAATTCCAAATTCATCACACAACTCATCAATTCTAGTGTTTTTGAACTCACTACCATTGTCACTTCTAACTCTATTGATGGTTGTTTCAAACTCATTGTGAATGCCCTTGACAAATGATTTGAATATTGCAAACACATCACTTTTGTCCACTAGAAAGAATACCTATGTGTATCTAGTGTAATCATCTACTATCACAAAGCCATATTTGTTACCACCAATGCTAGTGTATTGAGTTGGCCCAAACAAATCCATGTGCAATAACTCAAAAGCTTTACTAGTGCTCATCGTCCTTTTCTTAGGATGGGTGTTTCCAACTTATTTTCTGGCTTGACAAGAGCTACAAAGCTTATCCTTCTCAAACACAACATCTTTCAAGCCTCTAACCAAGTCATGCTTAACCAATCTATTCAATTGTTTCATTCCAACATGACCAAGCCTTCTATGCCAAAACCAACCCATGCTAGACTTTGTGAACAAACATGTAGATAATTTAGCTTCACTAGCATTGAAATCAACCAAGTATAGATTCTCATATCTAAAGCCTTTGAAGATCAAGTTAGAGCCATCTACACTTATGATCTCTACATCATCTACCCCAAATATGCATTTGAATCCAAGATCACACAATTGAGCCATGGATAACAAATTGAAGTTCAAGTTCTCTACTAGCAACACATTGGATATGCTCATGTCATTGGATATTGCAATCTTACCAAGCCCTTTGACCTTGCCTTTGCCATTGTCACCAAATGTGATACTATCATAACCATCATTGACATTCATGTTGATTGAGTTGAACATTCTTGCATCACTGGTCATGTGTTGAGTGCACCCACTATCAAGAACCCAATGCCTTCCTCCGGCTTTGTAATTAACCTACAAAAGAAGATCAATTCTTTTTAGGTACCCAAACTTGCTTGGGTCCTTGAAGGTTAGTTACTAAGCTCTTTGGAACCCAAATGGCTTTCTTCTTTGAGCCCATCCATGGTTTACCAATGAACTTAGCCTTCACACCATTTGTACCCTTAGTAAGCATATAGCATGAATCAAGCTTAATGGAGGATACATTAGCATTTTTGCTCTTGTTTTTGCATTCTTGCTCTTTGTGACCCACTTGCTTGCAACTAGTGCAAAACCGACCATTGTTCTTCACAAAACTAGTCTTGTGAGGAGCAAAGGCCGCCTTGCTTTTCTTGGGGGTATAGCCCAATCCCTCTTTGTAGAGAGAAGCTCTTTGGCTACCCAAGCACATAAGCAAGCGGTCCTCACCACCATAAGCCTTAGCTAAGGTGTGAGTGAGCTTAGTGACCTCCTTCTTGAGGTTCTCATTCTCAACCACTAGTGAGGCATCACAAGTGAGACCATCACTACTAGGTAAGGTAGAAGTGGAAGTGCTACAAGAAGGGTTAGTAGGAGCAACAATGATAGGCATAGATAGTGATTCATCAATTATTTCACAAGTTAAACCTACATTGCAAGTTTCAACATGCTTATTTTTATTTTGCTCATCAAGCAAAGAGGAATGAGCCTTTTCAACCTTTTTGTGAGCTTTGCCAAGCTTCTCATTGGCTTCCTCTAGCCTCTCATGAGATGCATTGAGCTCATCAAAGGCTTGCTTAAGGTCTTTTAGTTCCTTACGCAAGCTTTTGCATTCCCTTCTCTTGATGTCAAAGTGTTCTCTAGCATCTTCTAGCATGTCAAATAATTCATCTTTAGTGGGTTCATCATTATCACTGTCACTATCATTTTCATTTTCATGTTCATTTTCATCATCATGTTCTTCATCACTTTCATCATCACAAGATTGTACCTTAGTTGTAACACCTCGGTGTTACATTGTAATGTTTTGCTTAAACATTTCATAAGCATCTGAATTATGTGCATAGGTGTATGACATAATGTATAACTCAATGTTCGGCACTTGAAACATTCATACGAAACATGAGTCCATGGTTACGTTTCATATAATACTATGTAATCGAATTGTTCGGGAAACGAAAAGGCTAAAGAACGTTTGGCTAACAGCAATAAAATAGGTGTGGTCAGACAAGGATAGCTGGTTAGTACCTCGCGTAGGCTGGGTTTGGATTCCGGCGCGGAATCGTTTGTTTCAACGTCGTTCGCGTAAGTTTCGGAAGTGGCCGACGATGCCACTTTTGGCAAGCTCTGTGGAACGATCGGCTTAAGCAGTAGGACGATATCTTGGCTCCGTTAGACAGCTTAATGTACCCTATTGTGCATCAAATAGTTAGTTCGGCTTTTGGAGTGTCGTGTACAAGTTTTCTGCTTGCTTTAAAAAGCGTGCGTGTCACTGGAAATGACACTAGGCGCGGTCACCGTTGGCCCAGCACGCTGCTGGCATTGCCAGCACTCTGCCGTGTCGGCCGTGTTCGTGCGCGCACCACATCCACCATCCCACTAGCCACGCACGCGGCTTTGGCATCGCACGCCAAGGCTGCCTGCCACCACGCTGTCCGTGACCCCAGTCACTGCTGGTCACGGCCACACTGCTGCCCTCCGACCAAACTGCCGCGCCATGCCTCGCTCTGCAATGTCTTGGCTGGGAGCGCACCAGGTCATTCACTACACGTCGCCAGCGGCTAGGCCAGCTCTGCTCTATTGACTCCTTGGCTGTGCGCTCGAAGGACGTCCGCCTGCCCCGCCATACCCTCCGCGTCGCATCGCTCTGCGTCGGTTGTCTGGCGCTGCCCGTAGCAATGGTGCCATACCGCGCCCGTCGCTTTGCTGCTGTGGCCGTGTAGGCAGCCATCTAGGGGTATGTCCCTCCTGTCCTGTTGTCCATAGTGGTGATGTTGGCCTAAGCATTAACGCCGCAGACGAGCCAAGCCATGACCTCCCCTGTCTCCGCTGTCTCCTTGGCCGCCAAGGCGATTCTCCTCAATTCGCCTTAACCATAGCAGTAGACTCCAATTCGTCTTAGGCTTGGCTTCGTTAGGCATCTGGCTACGTCCTATCCCCACTTGCGGTGTATGCCATTGCATAGGGCTGTAATTTCATAATCCCGCGCCATCGGGTCCATAAGACCGCGCTGGCACTCCTTGACGGCAAGCCAGCCACGTAGTGCCTCTTGTAATGATTTAGTACACCCACAGCCTCGCCGTACCCTCCTGAGCACCGCACGCACCGTAGCCATAGCTTCACAGCAGGCCAGCCACCACCGCGGTGGTCATGCCACCGTCGGGCACCACCGCACCGCCATGAGCGCACGTGGCCAGCTCTGCTCAGACCACCTCCGACCGAACCGTCAATGGGAAGGTATCCGTGGGCACTCCCTGGTGCTCGCTGACTCATGTGCTGGCTTTGCCTTTGTTGTTGCTTATGGGAACGCGCCCGCCTTTGCAGGTCAAGGGCCACAGCTAGGGAGGGAGTTCGTGACTGCGCCTCTGCTCGCCGTGTCGCCTCTAGTAGCTTCTACTTGTCGTCAAGGTACCTATCGACCCCTTAGGTACGCAGTAGAGGTTCGGGTGAGGCCGACGTGGTCGCTCAGTGCCCGCGCCGTCATGCCGGTGCACGCCCTCTTGGCCAGGGACTTAGTCACGGTGAAGACATAGAAATGGGAGGGTGCAACTGTAAAACGGTAGACTGAGGAAATAGTGCTCTGGTGCTCATGGGGATTATCTAGGACTTCAGGGGTGCCCGTGCATATTTGCTGATGCGCGCAGGCCTTCCCCTATTGCGGGCCGTTGGCCGTCTGGGTCGTGCCTCCACGTGGGCCGTGCGGTGGCCTGCTGTCGCACACGGGCGAAATGGCGCACTAGGCCGAGCCACGCGTTGTGGGCCGACGAAGGAGAATTCGGTTTTCCTTATTTCCTGGGAATAGAAATGCTTATTTATTTTCTGTTATGAATCCAACTTCGATAAATCATAGTAAATTGCATGGTTGTCCAAAAATAGTGAAACTAAGTTTGTTAGGTTCACAAAAATGCCATCTACCTGTTAGTATAGTTAGTTCACAGTTAACTGTTATGATTATAGGCTCATAAATTCTAATTAGAAGACTTTGTATTATGTAGATTAATGTTTGTAGGAATTCTTGTGGCAAATCGGTAATAGTTTTAGTTTTAGAAATTTTACAGTATGTTCACTAGGGTATTATGTACTTGCTGTAAAATTGGTAGCCGTAGAGCGAGTTGCTTAATAGCGTAGTTATTATTCTTGCTTTACTGTATGTATCGTAAATTGGCATTAGGAGTAGGAATATCCGTAGTCGCCGTAAGAATGTATGTCACGTTCATACTTGTTAGTGGTGCTGGTACATAGCTTAGACTTTAGTGGGTAGATCTCACTTAGTAGTTTAATAGATGTACTTTTGCATTTAGAGAGGTTTTTGCCATAGTGTTAATCATTGCATCATCATTTCATGTAGATCACGAACAGGTAGACTTCGTACCCGTCTGTGAGCCGGAGTACGATGAGGTGATCGAGGAGTACGAGGAGGAGCTCTTCGCACAGGAGGGAGCCTAGGAGCCTATTGGTACTGACCTTGCTGACCCGGCACCTGCCTAAGGCAAGCCCCGATGCATAACCACTATTTTTAAAATGATCACGGAATATATTCATATGATATGCATTTACGTTATAGGCATTTTATGGAAACTACATGCATAAATATATCTACCATGAGTCCTACTAGTACATGTCGAGTAGCTGCTATGCTCAGGATGTCGGTAGCATGAGTAACCTGCTGTTACTCGCAAATAGGTGACTAAACTATGATATCATGATGAAATAATGGAAAGGAAAATGGTGACCGGGCAGGGATGTGGATTTGGTACTGGTGGGTGTGAGGGGTTGTGTCCTACGGCCAACAGGGCATAGCCTGGTTACACTTCTTCCCTGTCTGTGTCGATTAAGGACCGGTCGTTGCATATGACTCTAGGCAAGTCACAGATTATTGTCCTGAGCACATACTTGGGTATGGGCGCAGGGAAGGCTTGCTGCTCTCTTGTCACGGATCCGGCTCTTTCTGGACTAACTGATGGGAAGAGGAGGTGGTGGAGGTCCTTCCGCACTAAGTCCAGGACTCAGAGGCGGGGGCTTGGAGTCCAAGTTTGGATGGGGACCTAGACACCCAGGACAGGAGAGTGGTGGGTTAGTCCTGCTTGTGCCTGGGGTACAAGCGGGGCATGTGTCTTCGGGGCACCCAGCTAGGCACATTGATTTGCGAATCACCGGGTTATCCGGTATAGCTTGTCTATGGTTTAGCACCGTAGTAAGAACTGGAAGTGGAAAAGGAGAAGGAACAATATCGATTGCTCAACTCTTGCTTGAAAGTAGCACATGTGCTTATATAGATTGACTAGATGAAAACTTAATATGGCTCAACTCAGACAGAATCCTCGTTATCTTATCGCTAGATGTTATCTTTTAATATTCCGTTGTTTATCATTCCGCACTCTGTATTTGGTATTGTAATAATGTACCTTTTTAAGAAACTCTAATGTATGAGATGGACTTGTGTTGTAACTCGTTCTCATTATTGGATCCTTGGGAAAAATGTGGATCTTTTGGGTTCTCCCTCGGGGTGTGCCCGACGGACACTGCTCGCTGTAGTTGCTTTTGGGGTGCTTAGTGTCTGGTGGAAGACAAGCGCCTCCGTAAGTACGCTATTTCGGGTGGTTCTGCCACAGTTGGTACCAGAGCCAATAATGGTCACGAGTTCCTCACTCTTTTACAAAACTAAAAGTTTGACCAACAAAAGTTTTGCGAAAAGTAGGATGCGATTAAGTTGAGTTATATAAGTATAAGCCCTAGCTATATGGTATATCTAGGATAGCGGCACTAGTTTTATCTAATCAGTTTTCTACAGGTACACTGGCTTACGTTGCGTAACAAATCGCTTAGTATACGGAAAGTGAGTGTGCGATGTGCCAAAAATTTTACGAATGCCGCTATATTCTGGCTTGAGTGAACGTATAGGTCGAAGCATGCATCATATAATAGCATCTTACTTGAACTAGGAATCCCCCTTCATGTATAATGAAAGTAGTAAATTGGTAGGACTAACTAAATGAATGCTTTAATAAATGTGCTGTCATCTCTTTAATCCCTGGATTCTGATCGGGAAGGTGTCCTAATGGATGGTTCATCTCTCTTACAGATGAATCTGAGGCCCGAACACAGGAGCACCAGTTCAGGAACGGCCAACGAGGGCCATGGTGACAGTGCTCAGGAGGTTCCACCTTTGGTTCCTCATCCTTTCTCGCCGCCGCCACCGCCGCCGCCGATGTCCCCCGCGGAGATCATGGTGGAGTTGTTGGCTACTCGTCGGGAGTCAGCCGCTGCTCGTCAGGAGATAGCTCGTGCCATGGAGATTATGGCACAGGCCGTGCGGGCCTTGCCCGTGGAGGCCCCGAGGGCAATGGTGGGAATGGGGGTGGTGCTCGCCGTCCCGAGGGATAGTCCTCTTACCAGGACTTCCTCAAGACCCACCCACCCACGTTCACACCGTTGGACAATCCTTTGGAGGTAGAGCACTGGCTTCGCATGTTGGAGCAGAAGTTTCGGCTGCTCGGAGTGGCCAATGAGCAGAAGGTGCACTTTGCGTCCTAGCAGCTTTTGGGGTCTGTAGGTGCCTGGTGGGAGACTTTCTAGGCCACGGAGCTGCCGGATCATCCAGCAACGTGGCAGGAGTTCTCCACTGCCTTCTGCGAGTTCTTCATACCTGCTGGTGTTATCCACCAGAAGGTGACTGAGTTCATGGAGCTGCGCCAGGGGAGCAGGACGGTAATGGAGTATGTGACCTAGTTTAACCACTTGGCTTAGTATGCTGATAGTCAGGTGGACACAGATGACAAGAAGAGGGACCGCTTCTTTCGTGGTCTCACTCCCACCCTTCAGGAGAAAATGTACCTGGGGAACTATCAGACCTTTGGGGCTCTGATGAACGCCGCCATTGCTCTTGAGGGTTTTTAGCAGGCATCTTAGGCAGATTGGAAGCGGAAGCGGGTGGC